>NW_027272035.1:592500-725000 GCF_040938485.1 Diadema antillarum | reverse complement strand
TGATTCTTGTTCTACCCCCTCCACAATGATGAAAAGAAGCAGTGACATCAACTGATATCCAAGGTATATTATATTTCTCTCCTCATGTGTGAAATCTGTCAATGAAATGAGTAGAGCTCAAAACGGGAAGCTGTGGTACTTCTTACACTGTACTTTTCATACCATTATACATATGTAGGGAAATATTCTAAGTTATACAGAGCACCTTTATGGTATGTGATAATTTGATCAAACTCTACCTGGCAATATTATACTTCATCCCTACATAGCAATGTTCATTTGAGCATTTTAAACAGTATTCATGTTCAATACGCTGTACTGGCACTTCAACATGACTCAATATCAATTTATTGCTTTATCACATTCTGTGTATGGCAAAACATCTCACTGAAAAATCCAAATAAAGTACACACAATCGCACAAAACTTCTACCACACATCAACGACCAATTTTATATGTTTATGTGAATAAATGAATACATTCTCTTCTTTTCTACCTTGTAGTAGTACAGTGGTAACATACAAGACTGCTAATGTGCAATCATCTTCAGGAAGCATAAGGGAAGTAGGATTGTGACAAAGCAGCATTAAAGCTGGACGTTTTGGTTGATGGTGACGGAGCAGGTGTGATGGAGTCTCTCACACTCGGAGACGTCACACTACCTGGTTCACATTGTCCACTGGGAGACACATAATACACATTATCACTTGCGTTTGATAGGAATCTGTAGGATCAAAGTAGGAATATCGCTGCAGAGTGCATACAATCAATACTTACAATTCTTTGAATACAACTGTCAAACTATGAAAGCATCTCCTTAGTAAAAATCAAATACAGCGAAAATTAACAACGCATTACCTTGTTACAACACTATTGCGCACATGTACACACAAAGATTCCGCGCATTGAGTGTATTGATGGTTAACACACACACAGCGATACCGTGCAATGTAGGTACAAGCATGTTATATAAAGTACTCGAGAGACGAGATTTCAGGTAAGCCTGCATTTAATTCTAATTTCTGTTTAATAAATAAAAGAATAATTGGATTATAGTTTTCATGTGCAAAATAAAACAGTTTTTGCCGACTGTGAATTCACAGATTTTGCCGACCGCGAATTTAAACACACGCGAAAAAGTCGGCACCGATGGAAACCGCGAAAGTATCTGTACGCGAAAGAAACCACTATTACAGTATTCTATAGCAATCTTCCCACTGCTCACACACTCTACTGAAACCAGTGATTCCCTCCTCTCACACTACATCTCTCTCTCTTTTTCTCTTGGACTGAGCAGGATGAATGTGTTTCATTAGACTGACGTCTTATCAAGTGAATACCAGAGGTATGAGAGTATGAGATATCGTAAGGAATGTACAATACACAAGCTTACTTTTCTAAAATGTCACCCAATTTTTCACCCAAGGTGTTGCCATATTGGTTTTAATGCTCTCTGTTACGAAATTTACCAACATACACACAAACATTAGGCCCTACATGATATTCTGAATACTGCTTTCATTGGATGTGTGTGGATATGTGTGCGTGTGTGTGTGTGTGTGTGTGTGTGTTGCCCACATCTACAGATATTGGTCATGCATTTGGGGCAAAATCAGCCCTCCCCCCATATACAATGTATACTAGCATAGCCAAAAAACAAACAATAACAAAAAAAGAACAACAACCAAAAAAAAAAAGCCTGATTAGGGTAAACTGTTAGTGTGCCACATCATTCTGAGACAGTAACTCATGAGCACTTTTGGAAAACATTGTTTTTCAAAGCCATATATCTTTTTTTTATGGAAGCATTTATGCTAGGAATACTGTACAGCCAAGCTGTAGAGCAAATTGCAAGCTTTGTTGTTATGTAAACTTTATGAAAAAGCTACAGGTATGGCTGTGACACTTTAAACATACTGTGGCATATTGCGATTTATTGATTGGTTCGTGTGTGGTTGTGCATTTGAATAATATATGCAAAGTTCGCAAAGCTGTTGACCGAGTCGCGCGTGTGAACATGGCACACAAAGGTAAGGGTGGGATTTCACGGAGCACGCGAACGATTTGCGAAGGACACGAATGGCAAAGTCCGGCATTCGTATTTTAGTCTGCAAAAGATCGCCAAACGAACGTGAGGGTTCGGAAGCGTTGTCAATTGTTCGCGAACGTCGTTTTTACTTCGCCGAGAATTTCAAAAAAGTTTGAAATTTTTTGTGAACCTTTTCCGCACACTTGGTCGTGATTTGCTCGTGAATTGTTCTCGAAAGTGTCTTTAAAGCCTCGTCATATGCGCAAGACCTTCGCAAGACACGCGCGATGTTCGCAAAATGTTCGTGAAACCCCAAACAGACTCCGAAACTTTGGAGAATGTCTCGCGTATGTTACGCGAAATCCGCGAAGTTTTTCCGATCATTTTACGACGTAATCGCAAACTGTTCGCGTACCTTTTGAGACATTCTCGCGAACGTTTAGCGCACGTTTGGGGGGATGTATGACCTATACGTTTTCTACAAATAAAAATCGTAGCATACATCTAAACATCGAACAATTATTAACAACTATTGACCGATTCTGTGACGCGCTATGTGTATTTTTAGCATAGGCGCAGCCATAGTGGGTGTATCAGCAGACCCCCCCTCCGCACTCCCCCACCCCTCTCCCTACATTAGCACGCGCGCAGAATGAAAAACTGCTTTAGCCAATAGGCGTCTCGTACTGAGTGCACGAATGCTTGCTTAGTGCGCGAACCTTTGTTACAAGTGCGTGATAAACATGTTGCCCCGGGGTGGGGGAGAGCAGGGGGGGTCGCTGATACACCCACTATGGCTGCGCCCTGTGCCGTAAAATGTCTGCTGCCCTCAACGAACCCGAATCGGTCAATACAAACAAAAGAAATTAAAGACTAGCAAAGAGAAAGAAATGTTTGATATATGAAAAAAAATTGCAGAATACACTAAAAATTAATCTAAAGTATGTAAAATTTCATTTGAACTATAGAGATTATGTGTTGGAGGAACTGAAAAAAAAAGGTCAAATACTTTACTAGTGGAGATAGGTTCTGGGGAAAAAAATGTAGACAAGCACACGATAGAGAAATGAGAGAAAAAGAAAGGAGAAATAGAGGAAAGGAAAAAAAAAATCAACTCAAGACAGTTTCCACCTCTCCTTGGGTACATTTTCTACCATGATTATTGAAAATTTTTCGTTGTTCGCATTTCCGTCGCGTGTTCTTCGTGTACGTAACATGCTGTACTTTAGCAATGATACACACGACATTCGCACATACGTCGTGGAAACTTCGCACAAATTGCGCAAGAATAATTTTCGGCTTCATTGTCGGAACACATTCGGAGAAAAACTTTTCCGAATGTTGGATTTTGTCATTCGCGTCCTTCGCAAATCGTTCGCGTGCTCCGTGAAATCCCACCCTAAGCATTTCAAGATGCAAATTAGAGCAAAGCACCATGGATTTCTTACAAATCACTGAGAGCGGTCAGAAGAATAAGTAACCTTTCAGCTAAAAACCCGCAAAAAGTCAGGATTTTCTGTAATGGACCAAAATAATCATTTTGACTGACTGACTCAAATTTTTGAAGTTCATCTTACCTTGGAGAGTACTCTCTTCTCTACCTATTGTCATAATTTGACAGCTTAAAACAAAAAAGCAATCGAGATATTAGCAGTTTTTCTGGACCATATTTTTTCATAAGTGTTGCTTTCACTGTGTTTTCATTGATACTTCGGTACAGCACGCTTGCCTGATCCTAATCTTAAAGTCTTTTTCCCTTTTCTATAAAACTGCACCTCTTAACTATCCCTTATTTCAATCACCTTTTGAATGGGTTAGGATGGTCAAATCCTAACAAGTTATATATCATTTTAAAGCTTAAGACTTACTCTTTCAAACTATGTGGAAACATGTAAATTCATGTCGGTCTACTTTTTGTCGAGTTTGAGCCCGACGATCACATATGAGAATACCATGGTCCCGAATATTCATCCATGCATATATAGTGGGGGGGGGGGGAACAGATGCTCAGTGCATGTAATCATGATTTGCTGCAAATCATATTGAGAGCATCACCTGCAGTTGTTCCTGACATGTAAGAATACTTTATCAATACACTGTACCAAGGTTATTTCTTGCCTGAAATGAATGTTACATCCAAAAACAGTTGCTGTAGGGTTCCAGTGCAATATCAGGCCATGGCAGTTCATCACTTGCACCCTGACTGAACTAAAAGATGAAACTCTTTACAAAAATAAAACATGTTTTGCATAAAGTGTAAACACATAACTGGGAAGCCATAATAGGATTTGTCAATTTGCCTTTTTAATCTGCTACTGTACTCTGAATAGTCCATCATGTACATTTAAAATGGTTCTCAACTACCCTGTGAATTAGACCCCGTTTACAGTGCGGGGCTGGGCCGAGCCGCGGCCGAGCCGCGGCTGAGCCCAGCCTCAATTGCGAGGCCGGGCCCCGCAAGTTTGTCCGTTTACACTGCTGGGCTCGGCCGCGCTTTTGATTCAAACCTTTCAATATTTTGTCGTAGTGGCGCTCTGCTTGTAAACACATGCAATTTGGTATTGTCTGGTTTTCAGACCCTTTGCCAAATGAATTCCGTGGCGACGAAGTCGGCGTTCAGGCAAAGGCCTTTGCCGAAGGAAAGAATCCTTTGCAGGACAAAACCACCTTAAACTATACTAGTTTTCGACGTTGAGGGGGTTAATATCCTGAATAGCGAAAGATACAGGCAGAGGGTTTGGAAGCCAGACTAAAGGCATTCTGTTCGGTATCATCTATATGCAGACGACATACAAGTTTTTGTATCTTTTCCACCACATCAAATCCAAGCATCTCATGCACTGCGCTGTCTAGAAAATTGCATCATTGATATTGATGCTTGGATGAGGTCTAACTCATTGTTTCTAAACCACAGCAAGTGTGAATTTATCCTTTTTGGTTCTAAATCTCACTTGAATAAGTTGGATATTAATTGTATTTCGATTGTAGGTAATGATATTCCTCTGTCAAAGTCATGTCGCAATCTGGGTGTTATGTTTGACTCTCACATGGCTATGTCCGATCAAATCACCAACATTTCTAAATCAGTCCGTTATCAATTGCGCAATATTGGTTTTATTCGCAAGTATTTGACTCGCTCTGCCACGGAAAAACTTGTTCATGCACTTATTTCTTCACGCCTTGATTTCGGTAATGGTTTGTTTTTCAATCTACCAAACTCGCAAATTGCCCAATTACAAAAGCTACAAAATGCCGCTGCACGTATTGTTTCTTTGTCAAGTAAACGCAGTCATATCACACCTATCCTGAAGAGTCTTCATTGGTTGCCTGTACAGGAGCGTATTCGGTTTAAGATACTTCTTTTGGTTTATCATGTTATTGAGGGAACAGCTCCTGATTACAATGTTTGTTTGTTTCGTCAATACCAACCTTCACGAACTCTTCGATCCTCAACTTCAGGTCTCTTACATATTCCGTTTTCTAGGAAATCTTGGGGGGAACGAGCTTTCGCTCACGCTGGACCAACACTGTGGAATTCACTTCCTCGTGAGCTGAAAGACTCGAGCTCTATAACATCTTTCAGGAGTAATTTAAAATCCTATCTGTTTAGCAGTGCATTTTGAAGACCAGTGTCTTTTGAAGACAGACTTTCATGTCTTTTTTTTTTCTGCTTCTTCATCCTTCTTCTATTACTGTGATGTACTTGTATTTTCAATCTGTTTGCTTTGATGTACAATTGTAAAGCGCCTTGAGCATTTAACCAAAGTGGAGAACGGCGCTATAGAAATTGTATGTATTATTATTATTATTATAAAATTGGCCGCGCAATTGGCCGCGCATTTGGCCCAGTTTGCATTTACACCAAGAAAAAGAGCGAGGCCAAATGCGAGGCCAATTTTGGCCTCGCATTTGGCCTTTTGCGCGTTTACACTGAAGCGGGGCTGGGCACGGCCGCGGCCGAGGCCTCGCCTCGCACTGTAAACGGGGTGTTAGACCAATGCAGATGAAATATAAACTTTTCACATTGAACAGACTCCAGCACACTGTGGTGGACAGAAACAACAGCTAACTACAACAGTTAAGAGTAGTACCAATTTTGTTTGTTCCATTGTCACGGATACAAAGCTCTGACTCAAAATGTTTGAAATATTCTTTGAGTGCACAGAAATAATTACAAATGAGGACTAACCAAAGATCTGAAAACCTGACATCTGCATTGCTCCCATAACTCTAACAATAGTTACCAGCTAGATTTGGTGAAATTTGTGCTTCACTTAAGAAAATAAATATAGCAAGCAAATAATAAATTAAATTAATTATACAAATATTTCAGATGCATATACAGCTCTGTTTGTTTGTTTTTTCTCTCTCTCCCCCTCTCTCTCTTTCTCTCTTTCTTTTCTCACTCCCTCTTTGTGACTATTATTGCAATAATTGTCTCATTTTGAGTAATCTCATGTTATTCTTGACTCAAAGTTGATGTGATAGGAAGAGGGACAACAAATCTGACAGTTTCAAGTTGTTCATGACTGCAGGTCTGGTATGCCTTCTCCACATAGCACCATGTCCATGGCTGAACGAATTGTCCCCTGCTAATGGTCCTGCAGGATCAGAGAGTGGAGACATGGTGAGTAAGAGGTGGCAGGCCACTTAAGCACTGACCGATCCCTCTCCCTCTGCACTCAGCACGAGACCACGGTCAAGGGACGGTCAAGTTGTAGGAGAGTTCGTGGGGCAGGGCAGTCCGCCGAGGGTAGAAGGTGTGCGTGAGGGAATAGTTGAGGAGATTGCCGACTCCGGACATGTAGATGTCGGCAAAGCGGCAGAGGCGCGAGGTGAAGTATGAATAGTTGTGGTGCGTCCTGAAGACACTCCCAAACTGCTGGTTGAAGAGTGACTTGGTGGTAATCCTTAATGACAAACATTGACAGAAAACCATCATACTCTCATCCATTAATACAATGAGATGTGAATTACTGAAGAGATGTCAAAGGAAACCAAACTTTTCTACAATTTGGTACTACTGTAAAAGGGGAAATGTTTGAATAAGTAATTTTCCACACTAGGCTGGGGAAGATGAATTATGCATTTTGTTAGTTTCATGGATGGTCACATCAAGTGAGCAAGTTTAAATAATTCACTGCTGCCAAGGCAGTTACAGGCTTTGGCAACACATACTATGCAAAAAGGCAGCTGGTTGGCATTACAGACACAAAGTCATGCACGCTACAGGAATAGCACAACTGATGAAAAATAACCTAAAACAAAACCTTAAAAAAAACCACCCAATGATAATTAATAACATACACCATGTAGCAGCTATACCTATATACCTATACAATGCACCTAACTTGAAATCCTAGATATAAAATAATAAATACAATAAGCAAGTACATCTTGTGCTGTAATTTTCCATTTTAGTTTTATGTTGAGCGAAATGCAATAAAAATGTACGTCCTGCTAAACTTTCCAACGCTACAGTAAGTATTCAGCACAAAGCAAATTGCTTCAGAGTAAAATCTGCTACTTGATTATGTAGCTATCGGTAATCTTACACTGACACGGAAACAAGGTACAAGAGAGAAAAGGGGAATGCTGATTTATAACTGTTATCAGTAATGTCCAGGTATAGTATTTCCCAGGCGATCTTCTTTCACAATGAAGAAAGAAAAAAAAAAGAAGCAATAAATGTGGCAGTGAAATAGACAAGCAGAAAAGAAGATGGAGAAATAAAGAGGCTAAAATGAAGTGGGTATATAAAGTGCCTGATGTCTATCTACACACAGTACTGTATTTTAGTGCTAAATTTCATTCCAGCATGTACCTAACTACACATACCTGAGTTCATTTCTCTCTTTGATCCAAGATGAGACAACTGTTTGGCATTCTGCCCTCTGATGCACCTGTCATATCAGATGGTATTAACAAACTAGTGACTCTCTGGATGGATGTGTAAGATTGTGTGCATCACAACAATTGCTTCTGTTCTGTTCAACAACAAGCCAAATCTTTTAAAGGGATAATATAGTTTCAGTTGAGACAGAGAATTTATATTTCAATTTTTTGTGACATAATTAGAAACCTCTTGTGAAAAATTAAAGAGCATACAATTCTAACAGGAATTCACATTATTTTCTTTCATGAAAATCAACTTTAGTAAAAACAAAGTAAAACAAAGTGGTCCTAATAAAAGATGGATCCAACCTTTTATTAGGACCACTTTGTTTTTGGATATCTCAGCCTTTTCAAAACCAATTTTCATCAAATAAACTTTGAATTTATCTTAGAATGGTATGCTCTTTAATATTTCAGAAGGGGTTTTTCATTATCTCACCAAAAAAGACAGAAAAAATTTTTAAAAAAATGGAAACCTGAAACCTCATCTCAATAAAAACTATACCATCCCTTTAAGTCTGTCAGCGCCATGGTGATTGGTTCTTGGCATTCTGAGATGTGGTCCTAGGAGGGTTTATAGGAAGTATGATTTTATTTTTGAATTTTTCAAATTTTATGAGCTAATTACAGACCATATAAACAAAAGCTTACATGAAGGATGCATGATAGCGCCTATACCTAGATTTCAGACAATGGGTTTATCAAGTAATGATATCACAAAAAACAAAAAAACTGAGAAGAAATACACAAAGCTACATTATAGATGTTGTGAAAATATTACTATCTCTGTCAAGGATGGTTTTAAATTATGTTGCTAAGAATTTATAGCAAAAAAAAAAAAACACTTATTACATTACATTCAGCTGTTTTGATTTTCTCAAGAAAATATCTAAAAAAATCTTATCACTGCTTAAATGTAACAGTGAATTTGCAATAATTTACGATGGAAAGTCTCTGAAAGACCAGGGCCCTGTTTCATAAAACTTGTTATCAATAACAAGTTAAGATAGTTGTTACAAGCTACTGAAATCCTTGCATCTGATTGGCTGAGAGCAAAGTCGTCATAGAAATGTGGCAGTTGTTACTGATAACATATTTTATGAAACGGGACCCTGATTTTGCTGAAAATACAGGGATACCTTCATTACAAGGTCACCAGGGATGCCAATTTTACTTCATTATTTCTGGTACCTTGTAAACGTATTGAAAAAGAGATCAGTTAAATACAGTAGTGGTAATGACAAATCAGAACCGCCCAATTCATCTCAATTAAAGCTGTACCTCATTGTAAATGAGCTGGTTATAAAAGGGTATCCCTGGAATGGTTATTCCTTTTGTTAAAAGAAAATGTGCATCCAGTTAGAATGTATTCCAGGATTGAGAGAATGTCCAAATCTTATGGCAGGAAGTTATTCTAACTTTGAAACTAAGATTAATATGTAGCTAGATTATAAAGTATCTTGATATTCAATGAGAACTAGATGTACAATATGATTAAAGGGATCATACATATAGTTTTGGTTGAGACCTAATGTCAGGTTTATAACATTTTTTGGTGATAATGAAAAACTTTATGAAATATGAAAGAAAATGTTATTTCAAGAAGGATTCAATGTTTATTTGATTAAAATTGGTCTTGAAATGGCTGAGATATCTAAAAAAGCAATCCTAATAAAATTGACAGGCCACGACTTTTATAAGGATCTCATTGTTTTACCTTGTTTTTAGATATCTCAGTCATTTCAAAACCGATTTTTATCAAATAAACTGTTGATTCCCCTTAGAATTGTAAGCTCTTTAACATTGCGTAGAGTGGTTTCTAAATATCTCGCAAAAAGTTACAAGCTGAATCCTCACCTTAACCAGTACTGTACAGTCCCTTTAAGGCTAGGTAAAGAGGATGTAATTCTTACCCTGCCAAATGTCATCAAAAAGGTTTGTAGAATACAGAGGACAAAAAAATTTATGAGGCAAATGGCTGATGAAACACTCAGGAGGAAAAAAAAAATGTCTCTACATATATTAACCGTAACTGTGAGAAGAGGTATTTATCCCCCTTGATCTGCTCACTGCTTCTTACTGTCCAAGCTTAAACTGGAATCTTCTTAAATCTTACTGGTCAACCTTAACTAGAATCTTCTTTACTTTGGTACATGAAAAGGAAATCCACCAGCTCAGCTTACCTGGTGCAGCTCAATGAGGTCTTGTAAGGCATTCAGCCAGATCACAGCTCTCTTGAAAGGCAAGGAGTTACAGATCTCAATCTCATCCTGCACACAGAGAGAAGAAAAAAGGAGTAACAAGGTTATAACAAAAAGAAGGGTAGACCTGATCTGATAATACTACAAAGTTCTGTGTAGAGGTGCATCATGACTTTGGGAGCCACCCCCCCCCCCCCCTTAAAAAAAAAAAGAAAAAAAGATGATAACAATTACCACCAGAATCTTGCATTTGTGCAAGCATTAGTATATAACTATATGATGGCTGTATATGTCGCACTGCACATATTTTCCTGATTTATCCCCCTTTCCTTTTTCTACTTTCATCAACAAAAAACATGGCTACAATACTCATTGGCAAGAGGTGGCGACAGTACTTTCATTGGCAAAAAGTGTGTAGACTGTGTGCATATATGCCACTACAGATGCTGTCTAACATTGATCAGGATTTACACGCTACCATTCATTTTCACAATTGTTGCTAGCAAACTCACAACCAGTGAAGTTACAATGAAAAAGTAGTGGTGGTATTAATATGATACAAGTCACTTGATTTTGCTGTATGGTAAATTTGTTGTGAAATTTCAAATCAATTTTTCTCCACTTCTAAATACAATCATATACATACCATGCACACATTTGTACAAGCACAAACATTGTACAAAGTGTGTCGTATACTGTAACATCCCAATCCCTATACAACCATGACTACACTTGTAGTTCAACTGCCCTAA
This sequence comes from Diadema antillarum, assembly GCF_040938485.1. Lineage (NCBI taxonomy): Eukaryota > Metazoa > Echinodermata > Echinoidea > Diadematoida > Diadematidae > Diadema > Diadema antillarum. The sequence continues at coordinate 714,123 of NW_027272035.1, read as the reverse complement.
TGCGACTGTTCACAATAATAACTGAGGCTGGCATATTATTTGTGTGTCACACAGATCAAAACACAATTGCATTCAATGCAGTTTTGCAGTTTTTACACATGCAGGCATTAGCCACACAGATACTAATCACTTTTTCAGGCAAGAGAGCCTTCTATTAGACCTCTAACCTACTTTTGACCCACACAACATCATCTGTTTGTAGAAGGCTTTTCAGAAGAGAATAAAGCTTTACAATGTACATGGAGCCTTACGTGCTATAATAATACTTGGCAGTCAACTGCAAATCAAGAACAATCACTATTCAAATCGGACCTATTAAAAGTATTACAAGAGAAAGAAAGCCAAATATACACCCATATGTGTGAATAAAGGGAATGCAGCAATATATAATGTATTTAATAGTAGAATACATCTACAAAGTTTGAAGGAAATTGTTGAAAAGTTATGAATTGTTACTGGTGCTGCTATTGCTGGATGAGAAGACTACAACACTTTGTAATGTCACGCATCGAAAATGATATACCGGTAATAAAGAAATTATAAAGAAAGTTTAATTTTAAACATATTTCCACTTGTCTAGTACAGGGTAATATGACAGAGCACTTGACTTACCTCTTTCAAAAAGCAAGGGGAATAATGTTACCCTTAACATATGTCTGTAACAAGTCGAAGGACTATGTACTTTTCATTTTTTTTTAAAATAGATTTTGAGGAATTCTCTTCATATTTCCCTCAACTCATTTTCTCATCTTCTCATCAAACAATGGCTGCACTGAAACTATAAAAAGATTTTCTGCTATTCCTACAACTTTGTTGATGTGCTCAAATATTGCTGCATTCACTCAATTAAATGTACATTTGGGTTCCATTTCCCTATATTGCAGGTGTAACACTGTCCTAAAGTTGAGCAAAGATGGACACACCATACAGGAAATGTTCAAATTTGACTCTGATCGTATCAACATCTGGTCGTTCATCATGGCATATTAAGCCATCGTATGATTGCCAGTGGAATTTCTCAGGCTCCAGCAGCATCTTAGTGAGCAGTGGCAAAATCATGGTGTAGCCATTACATTTCCCTTGTGTGTCTTTCAGGTAAATGTCTGAATAATACAGATTCACATCTTCATGCAGCCTTCATGTAGGGTTCTGATACCATTGTGTGACCTTTTGTAGGTATTGTACTTGCTTCGACTGTTGATTGTTGTTGACCATGTTTGGGGCCAACTGCACATGAAATGCTATTCTATGTTCGTATTACCATCTTGTGTCAATTTCGGGATAACGTGATGCCACCCTAAAGCAAGTGTTCTCATGGTACAGGAATTGGAGTGATTGAAGGATTAAAGGAGTGGTAGAAGGATTGATGGAGTGGTAGAGGGGTTGATGGAGTGGTTGAGGGATTGATGGAGTGGTAGAGGAATTGATGGAGTGGTAGAGGGATTGGTGGAGTGGTAGAGGGATTGATGGAGTGGTAGAGGAATTGATGGAGTGGTAGAGGGATTGATGGAGTGGTAGAGGAATTGATGGAGTGGTAGAGGAATTGATGGAGTGATAGAGGGATAGATGGAGTGGTAGAGGGATTGATTGAGTGGTAGAGCTCAGGGATTGATGGAGTGGTAGAGGAATTGACGGAGTGGTAGAGGGATTGATGGAGTGGTAGAAGGATTGATGGAGTGGCAGAGTAATTGTTGGAGTGGTAGAAGCATTGATGGAGTGGTAGAGGGATTGATAGAGTGGTAGAAGAATTGATGGAGTGGCAGAGGAATTGATGGAGTGGTAAAGAGATTGATGGAGTGGTAGAGGAATTGATGGAGTGATAGAGGGGTTGATATAGTGGTAGAGGGAATGATGGAGTGGTAGAGGAATTGATGGAGTGGTAGAGGGATTGATGGAGTTGTAGAGGAATTGATGGAGTGGTAGAAGGATTGATGGAGTGACAGAGGGATTGATGGAGTGACAGAGGGATTTATGGAGTGGTAGATGGGTTGATGGAGTGGTAGAGGGGTTGATGGAGTAATAGAGGGATTGATGGAGTGGTAGAAGCATTGATGGAGTGGTAGAGGAATTCATGGAGTGGTAGAAGCATTGATGGAGTGGTAAAGGGATTGATAGAGTGGTAGAGGGAATGATGGAGTGGTAGAGGGATTGATGGAGTGGTAGAAGAAGTGATGGAGTGGTGGAGGAATGATGGAGCGGTAGAGGGATTGATGGAGTGGTAAAGAGATGGAGGACAAGAACCTGGTACAGAGTAGATTTCTAACCTGAGCATCACAAAAGCAACAATAATTGTCTTTTGGTGGATGAAAAGTGAAATCCATTGTGAATGATAATGGCCTGGCCACATCCTTACAGGATGGTGAGATAACTTGCCAGGGAATAATATTTAATCTGAAGGGAAAGTCCCTTCTTGTTATATGACATCATCTCTGCTCTGGGATATCCTAATTAGCATCATATGACACGAAAAAACCATGGAGAAGCAACTGCACAAAGAATCATGTCAATTATCCATGGTGTCACATTCCAAAATACAACACGTTGTGCTACAGCTACTATGATCTTTGCCTGTCTTTAATGTCTTGCTTGTGACTGTCATTTTCTCAACCCTTATAGCATAAAAAGAAAGAGATAGGAAGTTGATTCATGACATTGTTATCTACTTGATCCCAAGAGATATGTAGTCTTCCCCAAACAACAAAGACAGTAAACCTCATAAAAGTCAGCATTGCGACAACTTGCGCAAGTTGGCAAAAAAGTCCCCAAAAAATCCTGCGCTAATTCCCATACATATTAAGTTGACAGGCATTTTCACTTCTGTAACTATAAACAAAAGACACAACAACAATGCTTGATCATTGGCGATGTGGTTTAATTTTCTGTGATGTCATCTTATACAGCCATGAATAAAGATGTTGCATTCAGATTCTTCAAGTATGTGTCTGTGTGTTTTTGTTTGTCATGTGTGTATGTATTTCATGCTTGTTGACCCACATTCTGCAGTCAGCTGTTTCTGACATTACCAAAATTGCAGTCAAACTGGAGTGTTGGGAAAGGCTTTTTTTTTCAAAGTTCTTTCTTTGATACTACAAATAATAGACCCCGTTTACAGTGCGAGGCTCGGCCGCGGCCGAGTCCACCTTCATTTCAGTGTAAACGCACAAAAGGCCAAATGCGAAGCCCAAATTGGCCTCGCATTTGGCCTCGCTCTGGAGGAAGTCTCGCCGCGGCCGAGCCCGGCCTTTTCTTTGTGTAAACGCAAACTGGGCCAAATGCGCGGCCAATTGCGCGGCCAATTTTAGTCTGGCTTCCAAACCCTCTGCCTGTATCTTTCGCTATTCAGGATATTAACCCCCTCAACATCAAAAACTAGTATAGTTTAAGGTGGTTTTTGTCCTGCAAAGGATTTTTTCCTTCGGCAAAGGCCTTTGCCTGAACGGCGACTTCGTCGCCACGGAATTCATTTGGCAAAGGGTCTGAAAACCAGACAATATCAGATTGCGTTTATTACAAGTAGAGCACCACTACGACAAAATATTGAAAGGTTTGAATTAAAAGCGCGGCTGAGCCCAGCAGTGTAAATGGACAAAATTGCGGGGCTCGGCCGCGCAATTGAGGCCGGGCTCGGCCACGGCCGAGCCGCGGCCGAGCCCGGCTCCGCACTGTAAACGGGGTCATAGTGATAATGAAGATATTTTATGATTGTTATGATTGTCAACCAGGAGAGAGCTAATGGCTGAAGTGATACGATTCAGGGATGCCAGTGGCAAATTGCTCTTGGGCCGGAAATTTTTTTGTGAACGAAACTGATGTGCGCGAAGCGCACATCACGTGCGCGAAGCGCACATCACGAGCGCGAAGCGCGAAGTCCCTTCGGCCGGGGTCCAGGGCCCGCTCAAGGGCCCTGGAAGCTCTGGGGTTCTTAGATGCTCTCTGGTGCAATCTGAGCATTTCTGAGGGCTCTTCTTCCCTCAAATCTAATCCAGAGAAATGAATTTGTAGCAAAAATAAAGAAGTCCTAACCCCTAAACTCCATAGTTTTGCTTCGTTCAGCTGACTCGATCGACTCACTGTACTCTCTCAGCGCTGTAGCTATAGCGAGAGCGCAGCATGATCCATGCACCGCAGTATAGTACATCGCCTAGAAACACCACACGTTGTTCGATCGCGATCGTACGTGCTGGTATAACGCTTTCCAGACAATAATGTGGTCGTATTCTAGAGAAAAAAGGGATTTGTAGCAAAAATAAAGAAGTCCTAGTGCCGTAAAATCCGAAGTTTTGCTTCGTTCAGCTGACTCAATCGACTCACCACACCGTCTCAGCGCTGTAGCTACAGCGAGAGCGCAGTATGATGCATGCACCGCGACCGCACATAGTACATCGCATAGAAACACCACACTGTTCGATCGCTATCATCGCACGTGTTGCATGTCCCATGGCCCAGCCAGCAGCAGCAACATCGCGCTAGTTTTGCATGACAGTCGTTTTGTGATATTCTCATGCCCAAGTATATACGAAACATACTACGGAAATCGTGAAAGTGAATGTCCCGTAAGTTTAGATGATCATATTTTTTCGTTTTTCTTTCTTTCTTTCTTTGTTTCTTTCTCGTGTTTTCCGGCTTTCCCACACAGACGAAAATAATATTACGAAGCCGGAAATTGGACACCAAAATATGAAAAAGCCGGAATTCCGGCCATTGCCGGAAAACTGGCATCCCTGACGATTACATCTTCAGATCGGGATGTCATACCAAGGTTGAATGAAAACTCCTTTATTCTATGTCAGTTGCATGCATTTCCTATGTGCTCTGACATAGCACCAAATAATTACAATATCCATGCCATCTTGATAAATCCAGATAAAATCACAAATAGAAATCATTGTAGATTTCATTCCACAAGTACAAAAAAAAAAAATGACTATTTCTTTTAAATGCCAACAGCACTAATTACGGCTTCATATCTGATAGAAAAAAAACCACATTACTGAATAACTTGGCTATTTAAAAACAGCCTTTCTCTGATATTGTCTGCCTCAAATCAGAAACCCCCAGAAAAATTAACAAAGCAATAACAATAATGCCTTCATAGGTATATTCATTCAAAGAGGTTATGAAATCATTTATCAGTATTGAGCAAAACTTTCTCTTCTTATTGACACTCCTGTACCCATTACTTTAAAAAGCACTTGTTTTTTAATAGACAGCATATATGATTAAAAGAAAAATTATGCTGAGATTAAGCTGCTTGACTGAAAGCAACAACAACAAAAAAGTCATAGATATGGGTAAAATGATGTGTTATCTTTCTTTTGAGACTGAAAGTGAAATTAGCAGTCAATGTATGATAGTGGTTGTGATACAAGTGGTTATAAGATGTCACATGGTTTTGATAACACACAGTTAAAATAGTGTGGCCTTCTCACATGGTACGCATCTTGAGACATGTGATCATCTGTAAGTTGAAGGCTTTGAGATTACCTCACGAATCTCTATCTCTAAACTCAATCTCTTACCTCAAGAATCTTTATCTCTAAATTCAAGCATTATTAGAGATTTGCGAAGATACCTACAGTAAATAAACTAGCTAGTATCTTTTTTGATTCTTGATTTTACAAGCTCTCATTAATCATTCATATTTCGCATTATTTTTTCAATAACCACCAGGCTAACCCAATCGCATCAGAATCACTTGCTTGGAACTCACGGGAAGGCCACATGTTAGGTAACAAAACTCCACCCTTATTATGAGTTTGTTGGACAAGTGCAGTTATTTCCTTACTCAAGAAATGTTTGTCAGTGATATACCTGTGATATAAGTGATATAAAATATGTGACTACATGGATTCCTGTCTTTATGATATCACCGCATGTGTACTATGGATTTTTTTGAGTGTGTAAAAGTAAAAGAAGGTAATATTTGCTTCCCTGATTTTTTTTTTCTCCAAATTTGAGTTGGGCATCACGCCTGAAAGTTCATTCCACTCCTGAACTTGTGGACTCAAGAAGGAAGTAGAACTCGATTCCAGCTCTTAATACAAAATCATGTAAGTTTTCACAACTCTCCTTTACTTTCCTTTGCGTCTCCTCTTTGCAGACATACTGACATTATGTTACAATTCTGCCACTTCTCAGCTCTATTGTTTGCAACAGATATTTACTTGCAATGCTCAGAGAGTGATAGGGGGAAAAATTAAGATCTGATTTATTGTGACCCGTGAGATGTTACACAAGTCTTACAACTGTACCATAGAACCCCTGACAAGACAGGTCGAAGAGTCTCTACATAGATAATGTATCCACACAAGAGTCGCATGACCTGAATAGTCTGACTTTTCTCTACCAACGATGGCATACCACAGTAATGTACTTCCACTTGATTTGGTGTCCTGTACTTTGGTTCATATCATCCTCAACTAAAGCATGACCAGACACTCTCCAACCCAAGCACCTCTTAACCCGTTGAGGACGGACCGATTTTGCTACAACACACATTTCCCATAGACACATGCCTGAGTATACTTGGGACTCGCCCTCAGCGGGTTTAACAGGAGATCTCCAGCCTGAACCCGCTAGCAAAGTGGAGACTCTGACTGCGTGATCATGTACACGATATTGTGTGGTGGGCGCGGACAACACAAGTTTGAGGTGTGACATCCAATGCAGCCAGGGTCCACGGCCCTGAAGCGGGCCTTGGAAGCTCTTGGTTAGAAATGTTCTCTATCTGGTGTTATCTTTCATTAGCCGTAATTTTGAACACATATGACAAAATCTATTTAGGTGGGACAAAGCTAAACTCGAAGCTGGAGAAAATACATCTGAAGTGGGAGACATACACCTAGAGTGAGAGAAAGTCAAACTCAAGCAGGAGAGGGGGAGATTCTGACAAAATGGTCTGATAGTGTGAGATCTAATCTCGTGCAGAAAGTGTGGGAGTTTCTGCATGACTGTGATGGGGCAGATGAAGGCATCACATTATATATTAGCCTTATCTTTCATATCACATTTCTCCAGAAAGTTAATTTGGTAGTTCACGAAAATATAACCCTAAAATTTGCTTCCAAGGCATGGGTAACGTGATCCTCACGCTACTGTGTAGAAGAGAATACGATCATCTGCATCCTCCATATTTTCAGAAGCTAGGAAATGATTGGCCACAGCAGACACACCCTTCAATCACAGGAAACTATTAGTTGCCCTACCTGACAGGGAAATAACAAATTACCAGGCACAACTTGGTCTGATAGATGCCTCTGAAAAGTTTGCAAAAATCATGTTCCTAATGTGAACAATAACAACAACAGCACATACACAATAAAATGTCTCATAGAAGCCAGCTACCTGTCAAAGAATTTCCTGACATTGTTCGATGTGATCTGAGACTTTAAAGAGTGCATCACATTTTGTGTAACTGTACAGGTTTCACTGCATGGTTAGCCTGCTTTCAAGCCTAAGTAATGTCTCCTGGCATTCAACTACAAATTAAACCACAAATACTTCCAAGCTTCATTCCTTCATATGGCTGAATGGATACTATCACCTTCCATGAAGGGATAGAATAAAAATAAATGTGCATCATTATGTAATAACCCTTTCGCCCAAGAGATTCAACAGTGAATCACACATGGAACATCCAGGGGGAAAAAAAATCTTTCAAACTTGCATAATGTTATGAGCTTTCGGTTGAATTTCTCTCGCCCGCTCTTCTGCATTTGGAATGTTACCAGGAACTCTTTGAGAGTAAAATTTCTGAAAAGTCACCCAGCATTTTACCCAAGACCTTCATGCCATCAGATCTCCCAAGAACACACAGGTGTACTTACGAAATTCGCTAAGTGCAAATAGGGTAAAAGTTTGATAAAGCTGGGACCAAAGGAATGTGGTCTATGAGAGATAGACCTGTTTACAGTGCGAGGCTCGGCCGCGGCCGAGTCCACCTTCATTTCAGTGTAAACGCGCAAAAGGCCAAATGCGAGGCCAAAAATTGGCCTCGCATTTGGCCACGCTCTGGAGGTGGTCTGAGCCGCGGCTGTAAATGCAAACTGGGCCAAATGCGCGGCCAATTTTAGTCTGGCTTCCAAACCCTCTGCTGTACTACTTCGCTGTTCAGGATATTAACCCCCTCAACGTCGAAAACTAGTACAGTTTAGGGTGGTTTTGTCCTGCAAAGGATATTTTCCTTCGGCAAAGGCCTTTGCCCGGACGGCGACTTCGTCGCCACGGAATTCATTTGGCAAAGGGTCTGAAAACCAGACAATACCAAATTGCGTTTGTTTACAAGCAGAGCGCCACTACGACAAAATATTGAAAGGTTTGAATCAAAAGCGCGGCCGAGCCCGGCAGTGTAAACAGACAAAATTGCGGGGCCCGGCCTCGCAATTGAGGCTGGGCTCGGCCGCGGCTCGGCCGTGGCTCAGCCCAGCCCCGCACTGTAAATGGGGTCATAGTTGAAGGAAGCTTACAGATATCAAGCCTTAATTTGGAACTCTGAAGTTAAACTTTGTTCATCCCCACATCAAATCACAAAGTGACATACTGTAAAAGTGGACACTTTTGTGGAGTGGAAAATTTCACAGATTTTGTGCAACATGAAACTAGCATGAAAAGAAAGTGCACAAAACATTTGCTTGTTCTGTATAAATTATTTTGTATCTTTGATTTCAAGGTAGGTTCATTGCAAATGTAGAAATATAGGTGTAACTGCTGTTAATCATAGTTTATTTCACATTTGCTAGTCCTCTAGCTTTCATGAATTTGCATTCATGATGCAGATGAGTTACCTTTCACTGTCATTTGCTGCCAAAGCCCATAACCGCTGTGGCAGCGGCGAGCTGAAGTGTTTGCTCAATTGTTGTATCCATCCACAAAATATTAGAAAATGAGCAAAATTCATCATACCCGGCCGAGCGCGATAAATCACTCATATAGGGCCTACAAGTTTCCTCTTTTACAGCATAACAAAAAGTCAAATGCATTGTATTTAGTATCTGTTTGTCAAGAGCTGCCAGCTTGCTCAATCTTCAACTAATCAACAATTTACATGCCTTCCTAAAGTATTGTAAATTATGACATAATTCATATTCCTTCGAAATACGCATAGACTGAAAGTCTGAAGCAAGACAAGCACAAGGACTACTACTAGTTGCACTGTGTCCAGTCTCTGGAATTGTCGGTATGAAACTACGAAGAGATGAGACCATATGTGGCACAGCAGGAGTCACTAATATCTCCATCCTGCCACTCTTCCGTTCAGAATCAAAAGCTTGCTACTGTCTCTGGCCACCCATTTTTCATGACCTGATCAAACAAGAGAGACCAATGGGTGTCCTGCAGCACGAGGGAGTGCTTTTGTGATGCTGTGCGATGGAACAATGAAAGGAGTTCATCAAGGTCAACTGACTTTAAAGAGACTGAGGAATGACCTCAAGGGTTGACCTATCTCTCGAGTACAGAGACCTACATTCCAGACACAGGTCGTGTGAAATACAGTGATAGTCTTCTTCCTAGACTCAATTTCATTTCCTTCTCACTGTCTCCTTCACTTTCTCCTAGATCTCTCCTTGTAACATGGAGATAGTTACAGAATGTCTACATCTTGCTTCTCTCCATTTCTTCTGCATCTATTCATTCCTAAATCCTATGATGGCATTTCATTGAAGGCCATTTTTGCTATCTACTGAGCACTTTTTTTTCATTGAAGCAGTTACAGCTATCTACACACAGAGACTATTCCTTCAAACTGGTTCGATGAGTTACACTTTTTCTTTACCCACACATGAATGCGGCTGATTGAAGCGATCCAGTGAGCACTACCTGTACTTTTCCAGACAGGACAGAAAGCGGGTCATGCTACCCAATAGATTGACCAGTAAACAAGCGAGTTTGAGCCGTGTGACATCATCTATGACGTCAAATTCCAGGTTCTGAAGAGAGAGGAAGTTCAGGGTCAGTGAGTAAGAGAGCTACCAACAGGTTTGAGGTCACTATTCTACCGTCGGCATAACAGCTAAACCTCTGACACACTAAACACTTCACAGCTGTTTGTAGTAACAGCAAAACAATTCATGATTCACAAGTACCAGGGAGGTATGTGATACGTCCTTGCAGGTACTTGAGGATCACATGTCTGTGTGTCTTTAGTTACATGACTCCAAGACATGAATACAAAACACTGTACTATCAAAATATGCATCATAAAATAAACAAACAAATAAATGAATGAATAAAATATAGATCAATAAATCAATCAATAAATATAAATGAATAAATACCAATAACAAAATGTGTCTCACAGCATTATTAAGAACTAAACAACATTTCTAGGTTACTGCATAAGAATATTGTTGAAAATAGAGACATTACATTGATTTAACCAATACCTAATGAATAAAGTATTTAATTCATACAGCCATTACACCTTGAGAGTTCAGTCATTCAAGAGATGTAATGATAGATTTGTACTTCATGGCATCTGTCTCCTCTTGAGAAAGTAAAGAGAGTTTGGGGTAAAAATCTATATACTGATGCTCCCATAAAACTGAAATGCAAATTGCCGCATAACATGCTCGAACAGAAAATTGTGACCCGCTACAACAAAATGATCCTAAAGTCAGGCGAGGTCAATTATTTGAAAATTGCAGGGCATAATTTCCTAATCTTTCTGCTTTAAATTGATATATAACACATCTTATAAAAATAATCGGCTGCGGAGATATCGATGTTTAAAAGAGAGCATGTCGAGACGTCTGGGAAATCACTGTTTTGAGAAAAGCACCCTAAAAGTTTTCCTTGTGACGCAATCGCGATCAAGGGACATGCAAGTCAGTTTTCACCTCCGGACAATAGAAGACAAGCCCTAGCAACTCCCGAAATGCTCATTCAAGCACAGCGTCGGCGGTCTCCTCACCGACCAATCAGTGACCAGGATGCCAGGAGAAGCGGCTGCGCATAGCGCACCCCGCCTGCACGCACCAGTCGACTGGGCAGTGTGTGAGCTTCACGCTTCGGTTAGCGGCAAGCAGCAAACTGACCAATGAGATCACTCTGGTCGTTGTTAGGGGCGGAGCCTATCTGTGGCGCTCAATCCAAATTTTGGAACCAGTTTCTGCTTCGTTGAAATGCCCAAAAACATGGCCCAGAAAAACGCTATTTTTTTGTCTTTCCTTTCATCATTTTGCTTCAAAATTTCGACAGATGATAGAAGATATGTCAGACTACAATAACATGTCAAAATCAGAAAATCGTAAGTTTTGACCAATTTTTATGCTCTGACTTCAAACTCGATTTTCACGGCTTCGACCGTGCGCGACTTTAGGACCCTTTTGTTGTAGCGGGTCACAATTTGACTGTACACTTTCTCATGACAGTGAGGCACTTGACAAACTTTGCTTGTTTTTTGAACTCCACTATTCCATTTCCATGACAGACTCACTAGAACAGGAAGCCAGGCATTAGGAAGTTACAGTACTCTACAGCAAACTAAAATGACGTGATACTCGGGACAAAATAAACAAGGTTGCTATGACAATACAACACAAGACTGTAATCTTCCAGAACATAGTGTTCCCAAAGCAAAATTCAACTCTAAAAACCTTCTCCTGTATTTCAGCTTACATCCAAGGCAGGATTTGTGGAAACCTCTTACAATGTAATACCATGGATTTATCTTCTGAACTGTAAGCAAGGTAAGGTTAAATGGGATAGATACACAAATGTATGAATGACTATCTTCAAGAAAAAAACAAACAAACCCTGAATCAGGAAATTGAATGACGTGCTTTCACCACAACAGAAGGACATTTTTTCTTTGAGCTACTTACTGGTATTGAGTGTGTGTAAAGGAGGAATTTGAGGGGTCTCTTCCACAAGCACTACCAGTGATTCCAGACAAGAAAACATGCGGAAGACATATTTTGAACAACTCTCATTTGATAATACTTCTCACACAAGAGTCCTAGGAAATATTAGCATCAAATTTACATGTAGATACAATTCTTCTTTGTTTAAAAATGAAATGTTTACACGATCTACATTCTCAATATATTTTAATCAATATGTACCTGTATGTGCCACTTCACTCATATGCTAAAAAAAAAAATAACAAAGGTGGTTCATGGTGAACCGTTCACCACTTGTTTCAAATCACTCAAAGTTGTTTACTTACACTGCACCAGTATGCCAATGCTCAAATATGCAATAATGATCTCTTGGGGAGCTCGTTCATTCCGCGTGGCTGCTGCAAAGATATGGAATGGCCTTCCACAGTCTATCCACGGAGCTCTTACCACAGAATCTTTTAAAACAGCCCTCAAGACCCATCTCTTCAAATTGAAAAACTAGCCAATGTGTAAGAATGTATGTTTACACATTTGGAGACAATTACTTCCTGGAACTATTTCTTTTTATTCTAAAGCCCGCCGCACACTACACGATTTTGCCCCAATTCACCGGTCTTAAGACCTTAAGACTAGAAGTGTGACGTCACAGTCTTGCCATTTTCTAGTCGTACGACTGGGTCTTAGCGCCAGTCGTAGAGATTTGACATGTTGAATTTCTACGACCAGTCGTGAGCTTTCAGCCATTCACAATGCAGTAAAATGCAAGCGCACGCAGTGCGCAGTGCGCGCGCTTTACAGTCGGGTCGTATAGTGTGCAGTGTCCGGTCGTACGACTGGTCTTAAGACCCAGCTTGGCTTAAGACTTTAAGACCAGTCGGATCATATAGTGTGCGGCGGGCTTAACTGTCATATCACAAGCGGTGCACCCATGAAATTTAAGCTGAATTATGTATTTATTTTGGAGCAAGCGCCATGAGCGCCTGACTTGGCGGATACTGGCGCTATACAAGACTTCATCATCATCATCATCATCATCATCATCTGTACAACACACAAAGGTACATCGGACATACAGTAAAAAAAACAAGAATATAGGGCATAACACATATGAGAACAAAGGGCATAAAACCCTGAATATATAAGCAAAGATGCACACTGGCACCGGTCCGATGGTCTGGACTGATATAAAATCACTGTCGGACCAGGAAATTTTAAAGGAATGGACTGGTAAAAAAATGTAAAACTGGATACCTACTGGTCGGACAGACTGGTCGGACAGACAGGTCGGACCAGTAGAAAAAAATGGGTTGGTGTGCAGCCCTGATAAAAGACATAAAACACTGGGTACATTAGGACGTAAAATATTGGATACCTAAAACATTAAACACCGGATACACAGGACATAAAATATTGGGTACGTAGGACATAAAAGACTGGGTACATAAGATACTAAAATTTCATACATATGACATAAAGAACTGGGTACACACTGAAAACACAGAATGGTGGAGAGTCTGGTCATGGGTCGAATTCAACTAGCTTTCTTGAATAACTACTACTCAAAAACACATATTAGATAAAAGCCAGTCCTGCATACTCTTGCAGCCCCTTGTATCTGCAGTATATTTTGGTTTCAATGTTAGAAAATGACACTTGGATTATCTATCAAGAGATTGTTGCAATCCATAACCCATATTTGCCAACCTACAGGAATCCTGTAGTTAGTGCAAATGCTGCAAACGTTGATCTAGAGGAATAATCTGTAGCAGAAATTACTTGGACGATGACATCATTTATAGAGCTTTTATTAGCCTGTAAACTCTGACCTAGCATTACACAGTTTCAAAGTAAACATAGACAGTATGGCAAACAACATGTATATGTCTTACCATTAAAGGGATGGTACAGTATTGGTGGTGAAGAAAATTGGGCTCTAACTTTTTTGCAAGATACCAAGAAAACAATTATGAAATAGTACAGAGCATACCATTTAAAGTGGAATTCAAAGTTGATGAAAATCGGGTTTGGAATAGCTGAAACATCCAAAAAAAAAGTAAAACAAAACGATCGTAATAAAGTACGGGTCCCACACTTTATTAGGATCACTCTGTTTTGGATATCTCAGCCAATTCAAAATCAATTTTCATCAAATAAACGTAGAAATCCTCATGGAATTACATGCTTTTTCATATTTCATAAGAGGTTTCTCACTATCTCACCAAAAAATGATAAAAACCTGAAGTTAAGTCTCAGCCCAAACTATACGATCCCTTTATTTTAAAGCAACATTACATGTGTGTCTACATGTCCACTTCCATAATTACCAATTTTGTGATACAAAATTTGTCATGTTTTGAGGTTTGCTGCTCCCCATCATTAGTGTTTATTCAGAGGCAGTTGAGTCTGAAAAGGCACCTAAGCCAAGTAAGAATAAAATGAGGAAAACAATTCTTTTGTCAGCGACGTCGCACAATTACACAATCATCATTGTCCAAACATCTGAATGTACTCATTAAGATGCACATAATCAGGAGGCGGTGGTGATGATCAGATCAAAGGAAGACCTCTGTTCACAGTCCATGGTAATATAAATTTTTTTTTGCCATTTTTTAGCAAATACCAGCTGGAGAAACCTTCATGTTGATACCTTATTTTTTTCAAAACAAACAAAGCAGTGCAGCTTTACTCAGTAAAACCACACTTGGGCATTACAGTATACCAGCATATTATACTCTGGTTTTTATTTTCTTCAATGCCAGCCTCAATCATAAGAACTTTATGAAGATTCATAAACATTTATCACCGGATGCAATAATACAGCTCCTCTTTAAGCTTATTAATTTCTTTGTCTACTGCATCAGGCACACTTGTTGACATCCAGCCAAACAGTGAACCCTGGATGGGCTCTATGACGCGTTGTTTTCTTGTCTATGTATTTAAATCATTTTGCCAGTGAAAATAGATCAATTAATGCTGACTTGTTACAGCAAAAGTTTACCCTACAAATATACTTATGTTCAGTACACTGGCAGTCAAGGCATTTATCCTAAACTAAAACTAGCAAATTGGAGAAAGATTCTCTGATTTGATTGAAGAGCTGCCTAGTATTAAAGTTCAGTTTGACGGCTACATGTGCACAACACAGTTCGAGCAGTGCTGATGTTATTAAATGTTACTGACTTTGTGGCTGATAAACCAACATATGCTAGTTTCTGGTGACTTCAAAGACAAAAGCACTTAGCTAGCCTAGTAAATAGGCCGACTGATTACAGACATTGAAAGTCCTTGTTCAGAGGAATGAAACCTACATGTACACTTGTAGTCATGCACATAATAGACACTCAGATTATGTTACTATAATGTGTCATGTTCTTCCACAGCTAATAGTTCCCCTCTACAAGTCCACAACAATACATGCTACATCAGCATGTCACTTGTGACATTAAATCCTTTTGACTTGTCCAGCCCCCTACCACTTCTAGCAAACCTGATCAGAATCTCTACACCAATGCAGGAAAAAAACAACAACAAAAAACCAACAATGCCACTTTTTGATCTACGTAGCAGACATCATACTTTCACTCCAGCTCTCTGGTGTACAAAGATTTCACAGATAGCCACATAAATGCAGACAAAGTATGAATAAAAGACAACTAAAATACATGCAACACAGACAAACAAGCATGAAAGAAAGCAATGTTGAATTTTACACATCACTAAATCTCCAACTCTTCACAAGAGAATGGCATTTAATCAAAGTCCACCACCAGATATTGACTTGAAGAAGATTCTTGGAGTTACTGTCAAAGTGACCTCTCTCACTGTTCTAGTAGATCTTAGCCTCTCTGTGACCACTTATGACACATCTAGGACTTGGCCTGCAAACATGGTTGTAAACTTCTGGCTGTAAACTTCATGGTTGCAAGCATTCCCTCTGCGCTGAAATGGGCTGTATAAAACTCTTACCCTGGCAAAACAAACAACACATCCTCCCCAATCCCTCTAAAAACTAGATATATCGCTACGGCGACTGATATGCCTCCGCCATAATGCATGGTTCTCCTAATAGGTCTATAGTACAATGTCTTGACAATGTGTGATGACAGTTTCAAACAATTGGCAAAATATTAAAATGACAGGTTTGACACAAATGTGCTGAATGTTCACTTTCCTAGAACTAGGTTCAATTGGATGAATGATTAAAATGTCAGAGCGCAGGTATTTGGGGAACTGATGATTTTTACTTGACTTTTGACCCTTTTATAAGTTTATGCATTGAGTAATTTTTCAAGGTATTGAGAAAAAGTATAATTTCAGTATCAAATGGGAAAATAGCATTATCTAAACCTGGCCTTTGACCTCTGACCTCACAGTTCCAAAGAGAATCACTGTTAGGTTGAACATGCATAAATATGTAAGTTTCATGATGATACCTTGCGTTACTTTTGAGATATGGAGGAAAAAGTGCAATTCAGCACTTTCACTTGACCTTTGACCTTTTGACCTTTGACCTTTTGGCAAGAAACTTCCCACAGAATATATATTGGGTAATACATGTATACATCAAGTTAAAAAAAACAAAAACCTTCATTCATCGCATAAATATAAGGAAAGTAGTGATATTTTGAGGAGTTGACCTTGACCTTTGACCTCTGACCTTTGACCCATGACCCCCAACTTCCCTAGATAATTAATCACTGCCCATCGGTACAAGCATATATACTAAGTTCCATGAAGATACCTTGAACCATTTGCGAGATATGGAGAAAAACATGAAAATTCAATTTTTTTTTCACAAAATAACCTGTGACCTTTGACCTTTGACCCTGTGACCCTAAAATCCACACAAAGTATTATCCCCCAAGGATATACCCTCATACCAAGTTTGATGTAAAACCACCACACGGTTCTTGAGATATCGACAAAAACAAAACGGGACGGACGGACGTACGGACGTACGGACGTACGGACGGACGGACGGACGGACGGACGGACGGACGGACGGACGGACGGACGGATGACCCGAAAACATAATGCCTCCGGCCACTTCGTTGCGGAGGCATAAAAAAAGAAAAAGAAAAAAAAGGACTGCCCGCCTGAGCAATAGTTGCTGAAGTACCAAGCTGTTTATTTCTTTATTCATTTTTTGTGAACACACACTTAAAAAAAAAAGAGCTAAAGCAGCACATTAAAAGGCAAATCATAGTTTTCATGTGCCCGTAGGAAACATCAATTTTTGCTCTCACATTGACATATGCATATTAAAGAAATGTGTGAAATGATGCTGTAATGACTCAATTTCTGTTGAGGAGTGACCAACATGCAAAACATTACCCCAAAAGGCACACTGACAGTATTGCAATCTGAGAACATATCAGATTGAGGTTGCTACATAATGTTTTATAATGGATTACAAATTGGGCCATAGCAGCATCCATCGATCTTTAGCTCAAGAGTGAATCTTATGCAGCCGCTGAGAAATACCACTGCTGGGACACGTTCTACCAACCCACTTCTAAACAGAGATGGCACTTCAGGAATGAAAGTCAAGTACACCAACTTTTATCTACCATTCTTTAACTAAAAATACTCCAAAACAACTCATTATCCTTGCAAATCGCATCAGCCAGACAAGTTTCTTGGTAGGCCCTTTCAATATATTGCAAGCAAATTCCAAATGGTGGAAGAAGATTTTTGAGCCCTTCTGAGAACTAGGTTTTACCTGTATTAACAGCACTCTACAGCACAGTGTCTGCTACATATTTTTACCACTCCACAGTCTCTACAACTACCAGAAAAAGAATTATGTACTGGAAGTGAACAGCATGTCAAATACCTCACATAATCATGTTTACCAACATGCACCTTTCCATACAGTAGAGTAGTATGTGGACACATCACACATGATTTGATAGATTGATATCAAGAATGTGATGAACACAGAATGAGTGATACAGGTTCATCTACCTGGTCAACATGTCTCTTACAGAATGTATTTCATGAACACTTAACGCAGGGCTGCACACTAACCCAAACTTCCTATCGGTCTGAACCTTAAATTTACTGGTCCTGTGCCTTTTTTTTCAACTGGCCCAATTCATTATTTTAAGGGTCACGTCAGACCAGTAAATTTAGCAATTCCTGAAAAGTTACTGGTCCAACAATGTTTTTTACCGGTCTGGGACCGTTTGACTGGTGCCAGTGTTCAGCATTGCTTAAGGGGAGCAAAAAAACAACAAAATCAGTCTAATCCCCCTTTCAGACTACAGAGTTCTCATATTTCCTTTGGATATACGACATATGGATATTGGACGTTGTTACATGAATTGTGTGAATGTCTGTATATTGATACATGTATAACTTACATCCATGCATGTCTAATGTTCTTCTATCTATATGTCGCATGAGTAAAGGCGCTTGCTGGGATTAGCATGAACTACCAGATGAATACGCCATAAAGTATAAACAATACACAGAACCAATGCAAAGTTCATATTGTGCAAGGGAGAAATTCAAACATATCCACAAGTTCCTATGAAACATGACAGAGTGCAGAGTCTGATGCCACTATACGATTAACCCGTTGAGGACGGGCTGATTTTGCTACAACACGCATTTCCCAGACACTTGCCCGAGTACACTCCAGACTCGTCCTCAACAAATAAACGAATGTCAGGATGCTATAGCTGAATGCTCTCCTATCAATACATCCATACGAATCGATAAACAAGAATGCGGTGTGTTTGAAAGCGGCCTAATAAAAGTCATACAATATCAATTCAACTGAGATGTGAGAAGATACGGCAATAGAATGTCACGCCATACCGGCAGCTTTGATACTGCAGTTAATATAAACCTGACCTCAACCAACCAATGACCTTGCATGTCTCTAACTTCATCTCATTTTCTTGGTACTGAAGGAGATATATACTGGTATTTTTTCATAATTAGATATCTAGCATTTCCAGTTTTAATTTCTCTTCTTATTTCCCATTCTTTCCAGCCCCTCCCTGAAACCTGCATCTCTATTTTTCTGTCTCAGGTTGATTCTCTTCAATAAAATCTTGGCCTACTATACTCCTGCATTTACTAAGTCCCTAACTGAAGTACCAATAATTCTGACTCTTTACTCTCACAGAAAGAAAGTTAAACTATTGATACAGTGAAATACAGCAAATAGGAGAGAAGCTCAGGGATATTTGTGTAAAGTAACAAAAATGCTGAGAGACTTATATTAAAGGCCATTTATTGAAAATGTCAGGATGTCCTTTAACATCGTACATAGTTGATACTCTAGAGGCTTGTCATGCATATTAATGTGATCATTGTAATGCTTGTTTCTCTGTACAGATAAATGTACCATTTCTTCCTCTATATAAACGTACGACAAACTATGAATATTATATTTTACAATGACACATCATCCATGACTAGGGAAGTTGTTCTTGTATTTGATTTTTTTTTAAATTTGTGTGCATTACTAGCATAGACTTTTGGCAAATGACATAGTTATCATGTGACTATGGCAGCTAAAAGTTCCCTGTAAGATGCTGTGTAAAGGTGGTTTCATGACACAATGACTCTCAGTACATTCTTACTACTTGTCTGATTTCATGTAAACTTGTGCCCCTATGTTGCTTACAAGTGATCTTTTTTTCTTTGAATTCTCTCGTTTGGGTATACATCACTTCCGGTATAGCTAAAGCATGGCTCGACACTAACCTTTTTGTTCAGTGGCCCGATGGGGCCACCAAAATCCTAAATTTCAAATTTTTGGTGGCCCGAGAGAAAAATTTGGTGTCCCGAAAAAAAAAACAATAAAAAACATTAAAAGTCCTTTTTTTCATGAGTCAAATATCTAAGATTTATGATAGTAAGAATTAGAAGTTGGACATATCTACTTATAAGTAAACTTCAACAAACTTGCAACACTCACTCTCAGGCATTCATTCAGTCCTTTTCATCCATCCTTTGAACAAATTTAACTGCTAATTTCCGGCGCAAAAAGTTACGAATTTATTGACATTTTACTTTTCAAAATATTTTGGTGGCCCGAGGCGGGCCACCAAATTTGCCCTTTTTTGAAATTTGGTGGCCCGAATTTCATTTTTGGTGGCCCTGGGCCACCGGGCCACCGTTAGTGTCGAGCCCTGGCTAAAGTGAAAACAGCAGCTCGCCTGACCAGTATATCATATATTATGTGTGGAGCTGAAGTGTGAATCAGTGTGAATGCTGTGCAGGTTCAATTCCTGAGTGTAACTGAGCAATATTGTGTGTTCGTCATATTGTCCCCTCCAAGAAGGGGCAAAACACTTTGTCCCTTGGATAGAACATAAAATAGAGGGTCCTGTGGGTGAGAGAGTCACAACTCATGCACATGAAATATCTTCATTCATTCATTCATTCATTCATTCAGTCATTCATTCATTCATTCACTCATTCATTCATTCATTCATTCATTCATTTATCACAAAGAGCATGGTGCATAACTTTATGATGAAGTGGTCCCACCTCACATCCAACTGGACCCCATTACAGACCAGTTAGCGAAGCTGAATATTAGTTATCCAGCTACAGTGTATCTTTTCATATTGAAAAATGAAACAAACAAACATCACAAAAATGTACATTTCAGAATCTAGCTCTTTCTAATATGAGAAAATATTTCATTGTTTTCTTTCCATTTTAATGAATTTTTGTTGTTTTTTTCTTCCATCTGGCTGGTTTAGTTGTATGTACATAAGTTATTTAACTGCACACACTGCTAACATATCCAGGGTCAGGAGAGTGGAGACTTTGACAGCAAACTTTACAACATTAGCAGACAGAGGGCGCTATAACACTATCACCCCTAGAGTCCCTTTGTACACAAATAGGGACACAGCCACAAAATCTTGACTGGAGTTGACCGTTACTGATGAGCATACACTTTGATGTACTTATTTGCTGACCGGAGCTTTTTGTGGTTTTCAAATAAAGAGAATTCCACAAAATTTCATTTTTCATTAAAAGTACAAAATCCATCAACTTGATGCTGACATAAATATGTTAAGGGTAGTAATTATTCCCCCTGCCTTCTGAAAGCAGTTAGTCAAGTGCTCCTTCATTATGCTTGAAAAGTGAAAGCATGTTGAATTTTCTTTATATTTTCTGAATATTGTTGTCCACACATGATGTAATAAACTCAAGTAGTCTCCTTGTCCAGTGGTTCCAAATCCCAAAACTTTAAAAATTCATAACTTTTGCATCAATCATCCGATTTTCCTCAAACTTTCACTGATGTGTTTTACTAATGTTGCTGCTTTCACTCAATCCACATTTCTCTTTGGGTTTTGGTTTTGGTTTCCTTTGAGAGGTAACTGTAGTTGTTCCTGTACCAACAAACACTATTTTTTCTTTATTTTTGTTTTCCATCTAGCCAGATAAGGGATAGCTAATGCATAAGGCAGCTTATACACCTGCAAATATTGTAACTATTTGAAGTTCTTAAAAAAAGCACAATAATGTGTTGAGTTCTGTGGAGTTGACAGATGAAGATATTTTTCTTCCTTATGTTAATTTAAACTTACATCAAGTTCTGGTATAATGCCGCCAGTCCGCCATCCATTCTTCAGACATGGTTCTACAAGATCACTGTAGACATGGTCACCAAAGTAGAGCACTCCAGAGCCATTCCAGTTGGTCAGCTGTGTGAACTGCTCCACGTTACCCTGTATTGGAGACAACAGTTCAGACGTATTAAGTACATGTATGTCTGCCTTGTAACACACAGCAGTATACATTACCACCTCCTGCTAAATTCAAAGAAGCATATTAACTCTTTGGCCCGAATTCATGAAGGTGGTACAAATGAAACCATGGTTTAAACCATGGACAAAAACCATTGAGCGCCAAGTGTTGCACGGAATATTTCATTACGAAATTAGTAATTTCGTCAACAAAATGACCGTTTCGTTAACAAAATTATCATTTCGTAGACGAAATGTTCATTTAGTTACAAAACGTTGTCATTTCGTTACAAAATAATCATTTAATCAACAAAATGACTGATTTCGTAACGAAATATTCCATGCGACACTTGGCGTTCCATGGTTTTTGTCCATGGTTTAAACCATGGTTTCATTTGTACCATCTTCGTGAATTCGGGCCTTTGCGTGTCACATTCTTACATCTCACGCAGTTGACGGCTTGCTGACTTTGCATACCAGGTGTTTTGCTCAAATGTACAACTGTGCACAAACCAATCAACAAATCATCAACAATATGATGTCATGGTATATATTGAAAGCATCATAGCCACATCACAGCGAAGCTTGCCGTTTTCTCTATAACTTCGCTGCACTGCATAATGGCTTTGAAAAACAGTACCATTTCCAGAAGTGCTCATGCGTTGCAGTCTCGGAATGATAATAAGCAATAATAATGATCATAACAATAATAATGATGTGGCACACAGGGGATTTACACTGTTACACAAAAAGAGTTAACCATGGTCACACTACTTTGAATACCAAAAAATCTGAGACATTGCATGGTGACTATTTCATACTTACTCTATACGCTATAATTTTCGTGTACATAAATTTTCGCGAATTGCCGCTGTCACATATTTTCGTTAGTGGTTAAATTCGCGATTGGGGGACCAGAGAAAATATGAAGTGGCAAAGAAAGTGTGAATTTTCAACTTACTAGCAAATAAGAATGATACTAGTTATACACTGCATGAAAAAAATTTACCAAACTCTGCGAACTAGTAAGTTAGAATTCAACATTTTTGAAGTGGTTAAGTCCATCGCGCCAGATTTCTGACGAGTGGTCCCCTTGCGATAATGGATTGGCTCTCTACAGTATTCGTAAGTAGACGTGGACGTGCATAAACAAGCTTAGCCAGTATGGTCTGTTTGGTAAGCCGTGACATGGTATACTAGTACTGAAATGTTCGTATCATCAAGGCAAGGGATTCATTTTGGAAGGTAATATGTTGTTAATTTTGAGAATAGCTCCCGACTCACGAAATTCGCGAAAATAAAACCCCTGCAAAATATATAGCGTATACAGTATATTGCTGTGTTTCTTTTTCCACGCAAAATGTTTGGGTACAGCAGTGGCACATTTCCACTGCCATTTGCTCCATAGATTTGTATAAAATACTGGACAAAGTCATTACATGATGACAACAAGAGACATACTACTGTGTATGTGTGTTTTGTTCACTGTGACAACCTACATTAGGCCTTTCTTCATACATGTTCAGCCCACTGAGGACACCAGCTGTGGAGTCCATCTAATCTCATTTTTGTGTTAGCAGAGAAATCACTCTACTGTAAAATGAGGAATATTGGCGTACATTTTAATTTCGCGAATTTCGCGAGAGCCAAGATTCGTGAAATTAAAATGCACGCAAAAGTTCTTGGCTACACTATATTTGGCTCCAATTTGCAAAAATTTCATGCCACGAAAATATCGTGTTTTACAGTATCTCATGGTAAGTACCAGCTTAGAATCAGACACTTCACCGTAATGCTTTCTAACCTGAAATAACACACTACCTCATGGTACATGTATACATTCACTATAATACATACAACATTGCCTCAATGGAAACACAATCAGAGCAGATTTCATCTTGGAGTATTCACAACTATAAATCAAATGTGAAGTTGATGGTAATCATTACCTAAGGTTTACATCAATAAATCTCACAGTCTGTAGCACCTTTTAATGAATCATTACCTCAAGGTATATCTTGCCTTTCTGGAGTTGTGTCACCCTGGCCCAGGAGGGCGTTCCAGTCTTTCTGTACACAGATCGGAATGGTCTAGAAGACATAGAATACAGACTTGAGGTCAAAGGCAGTCAGAATTATACCACTGAAAGACAAGGGTAAATGCACTGTTGTAAAAATATTCCCTGCCTCTAACACTTATCCAGGCATCACTACATTTTTTTTTTTTAATCTTTCTTCTCCCTTTTCATACTCTGCATACTAACATGGAGAATAAATTCGTCCAGAACCAGGTCACCTTCTCACTTTGTCATTCAGCACAAAGCTGCATAAACACAGGGATGAAATATTAATCACCATTAGCATTGAACACAAGGACTGATATCACTCATTCTAATCATCAACGTACGCAACGACCCTGGAATGCTAAATGAGAAAGCTTCATAATCTTTCCTCATTAACGATCTCCATTTGTAAAGGCTGAGAGAGATCCAAACCACCATCACTACAAATGATCAGATTGTTACCTATCTAACATGGCACAAGGAAAGGTTTTACACTAACACAAATTTTCTCTACAATTTTTCAGTAATAAAACACAAGCAAACAAGCATGGCACATGGTCTCTCATATATTATCATTGCATACTTTTGATATATCCACTATTTAAAAATCTGAGGATATTTTCTGCAAACTTGATTAATATATAGAATTGTACTAAATAGGGACATAAAAGCTAATCAAACCCAAACCAGGAGTACCGCTGGTACATGAATGACTGATATTCTGATACAAAAATACTGCGATTTAAATCACACAAAATCCAATTATTTAGCATGTGTCTTCACTGAGAAAATGGAAAGTAGTACCATTGTACAAGTTTGCTGTAATATCTTTACAATTTGCGTATTGTCACTATAGGCAAGTCATACAATGTACATCATCTACGCAGTGCACAACACCATTTTGTAGGACAACCTTAAACCTGCCGCACACTACACGATTTTGCCCCTATTCACCAGTCTTAACACCTTAAGACTGGAAGTGTGACGTCACAGTCTTGTCATTTTCTAGTCGTACAACTGAGTCTTAGCGCCAATCGTAGAGATTTGACATGTTGAATTTCTACGACTGGTCGTAGGCTTTCAGCCATTCACAATGCAGTAAAATGCAAGCGCACAGAGTGCGCACTGCGAGCGCTTTACAGTCGGGTCGTATAGTGTGCGGTGTCCGGTTGTACGACTGGTCTTAAGACCCAGCTTGGCTTAAGACTTTAAGACCAGTCTGATCCTGTAGTGTGCGGTGGCCTTTAGAATATGTACAACATAAAATACCTTTATTTGTCACAAATTTAAGACAGGCTGAAAAATGAGAACTGTGCATGAGTCAAAAGTGTCCACAACTTAAAAGATATCCAGCTAAATATTTTTATCCATGGTTTTCAGGGTAGCCGCACTGGGATCAAAATCTTCACAAGTAAGGCTTAGACAGCACCAGAAAGCAGCAAGAACCCTTGGATGGTGGCAGCAAAAGACATAATCATAATTCAATTATGTACATGTATGTTTGCACACAACATCAAGACTTGTTTTTCTTTGAGGTACAAGTGAAAAAAAAAAGACAAGTTGTGGACCACCTGTTACTTCATGCCTCACAGATGTGATTAAAGTAATAAACAAGAGAGAGTAATTATCTGACCTTGTTGTATCACTGAAGAATTGTGGCTTTCTGGCTTGAGTGACAATGACATCAAATAGATTGGTCCAATCAGGCCCTATGAGGTATGACATGCCACTGTTCCTGTTAGGTGAAGGGAAACAAATCAATGTTGCTTGTCAATTCAACAGAGTTTAACAGTTTGTATGCTTGGAGTGCTGATAGGCACAGAAAACCCCATAGCATCGTACACATTGTCTAAAGTCCCTGGCACAAAAAGGGTTAATACAACCACAGCATACAGCATGTACAGCATGTACATGGCCATTATCAATTTTCTTTTTTTTGTCAACCAACAACTTAGAATATTCTGTAGATAGAAATGTCCCAAGTAATACCAGGGTACGTGATAACAATGTCATTGATGCCCAAGAGTTACATCTCTGAAAAAAAAAATAAAATGTAAAAATGTTCCTTTCTCACAATATGGTTAGTGTCTCAAAGCTCTACCCTGGTATTTTACAAATAATATAACAGGTGTCTAGAAACAAATTTCCAGAAACGCCAAGTTTCTGGAGTAGCATTAAACACTAAGTTTAAACTTCAAGTATAGGGCGAGCATGACAGGAATTGATTACTGAGACCAGCGACAAAGTCCCTCATATTTTTTTTTTAAGATACAGTTTCATTTGCCAAAGATCCTTTGTAATCAAGTTCAGAAATTGTCTGAAAGGCCAATGAGTGTGGTTGTTACTAAATAAACAAAATACTGTATAAGCATGACACACCAACTTGATATCATACAGAAGTAGTTAAAGATTTAAACTTGTGTGACAAGCTCCAGCTAGGGAGACTTACACAAATGTGAATTCTGAATTGGTGATGAGGAAGAGCTGTTTGCCTGCATCATGTAATCTGTGGAGGAGCTCTGGGATGCCGGTATCAGTGTGTAGGTACTCCTCTGTGGAAGAAGAAAACAGACATCTATCAAACCACTCTCTGCAGCTCAAACCATGCCACAGTCTGCAACAATACAGCCTCGATCCCCGGCGTATGTACCAAACTACATATAGATAACTTATGGGCTCCCTGCCACATTTATTCATTGATTATGTTTGATTATGTTCATTTATTTATTTATTCATTCATTTATTCATTCATTTACTCATTCATTCATTGATTCATCTATCTCTCTATTTATCTATTTATCTATCTATTTATCTATAATATATCAATCTATCCTTCTATCTTTCTATCCATTCATCTACATACTTATCTTTCTTTTTATCTGCCTATCTAGCTATTCATCTATCTATGTGTCTTCCAGGATCCACCTATCTTTTTATCTAATCATTTGTCTATCTATCAATCTATCTTTTCATTTGTCTACACGTATCTATCCATCAGTCTGTATTCATGTACTGTAAAACAAGGAATGTTCGCGTGCATTTCAATTTCACGAATTTCGCGCGAGCTGAATTTCGTGAAATTAAAATGCACGCTAAATATCTTGTTTACATTATATTCATTGATTGTTAGTGGCAACTCGCGAAAATTTCATGCTGCGAATAAGGCCGTCGGCTCCCATTTGTGAAAATTTCATGTCGCGAAAATATTGTGTTTAACAGTATCCAAGTAGCTATGATCTACATCTAAGAATTTTGAAACCTTTGGGTTCTCATAAAGCACACTGACTCACTCTTGGTTGTATTCACACATAATAACAGGGATTCGAAGCTCCTTTAATAGCACCCTCAGCTTCCCTTAACCCTTACCCTTACCATAACCCTAACCAATATCCTGGCCTTACTATGAAGGGGTTATCTGAATATCCTGAAACTTTGCATACTATTATAAACCACACCCTATGATTGTTGCAATGTATCAAAGCTACAGTAACTGTGACTGTTTGAAAAGTGTTTTGTAGGGTGTTTATATAAACGTCCATGACGTGGCCCATGGGGTGACAATGGAAAAACCAAGTCTCAGATCAAAGGGAACAGGGTCTAATAGTTGCAAAAACACACTGCTTTTTTTCCCCTTTTCTGTATTGAAGCTTGAATCATATGGACTACTTTAAAAGATAGAAATCAACAATTTGGCATGAAAAGATGTATTTTACGACCTTCAAGGAAATTGACCTGCCTGACCCTTTGTTGTTGTTGGTTTGTTTGCTTGTATTTTTTTTTCAGGGATGGGGTTCTGATGCAAGGTCATACTCATATTCCTAAATTCATGAGAAATCAAGTGACATTCTTATTCAATACATAAATGTGCTCGCTGCCATCAAGGTACAATAACACGGACTTCAGGATTTCTGTATTCTGATTGCCAGATTAGAGGACTGTCACTAACTATTGTATGTGTCCACATTAATTTGCATTATTTAGCCCTGTATTAGTAAAATTCTCCTGTCTGCTACTCACGGACATTATTGGCCACTTCTTTGTGCATAGATCCAGATTCATGGACTTCTTTCACAGCGTTCTGGAGAAAAGAGAAATGCATGTGCACATTGACTGCCACTGATATGACCATGTACAAGTACACCACTGAATTCAGAACGATGTACTTGTCACGCACATCCATTATTGTTATAATTGGCAAAAATATTATTACCATTACCACTAATACCAAATGATACCAATGCTAATACTAATACAGTGAAACCCTGTTATAACAAGTTCATTTATAATGAGGAACCTGTTTTGAGGTGATCACATTGGTCTCATTTTTCTTTGCATGTAAACAGATTGGTAACAATAAGCTCAGTTATAACGAGGGCGTTTTTGGTGCATCATGATAAAGGAAATCAAAAGCAATTTGTCCATATAAAACGAGGTTCCATATCTTGACCTGCCCCCTTCAATTCTAAACGTGCAACATCATAATGAAACATTGAAAACCAAATTCACGCTATCCTTGTGTGCATACATGTAATTCTCTTTTCCGTTCTGCATAGTCAGTGCTGAACACAAAGTATGCGTTACTGTATGTGCGTAAACACACCAATGTGCATTGTAGCGATCCCCATGCCATCTTTCTACGTGAACTATAACTGAAGCGAGAAGAGGAACCAAATGTGCTAGCCTCAGTTGTCCCGCCATTATCCCTCTTTATCCTCCATTATAAGGGAAAAATAACTGAGTACACTTACCGTTCTTTCCATGTTTTCTAATAAACCATGCAATTTATACGACACAAAAATACCCTTTGATGTTCTTCAGTCTTCGAACATAGTCATTTGATTGATTTTTTGTTTTTTGTTTATTGCGAGATATGCGCACTTGATAATTAGTTCGAACTGGTTGTAACATAAAAAAAAAACTCATCCGAAAACTTTTCATCCGATGAAAGCAACTAATGCTAGAAAATGGAAGAATATGTTGGAAAGACACACAGAGAACTTTTTCTTCAGGGATATTGTAAAAAACTTCTTCTTAAGGAATAAATTACAACACTTCCATGGGGTACATTCAGCTTAAGTTTTGGGTATCTCAACAGCTGCATCAACATACCAGTATTCTTCTTAAGGGAGGTATTGACTCTGGCTTCATTTTCTCTACAAACACAAGAGAACCATGCAAAAAAATAAAAAAATAAAAAAATAAAAAATAAAAAAATGCATAGTTACCCAGAGAATAAAGCTATTTAAAGAATCTCCATAGAATGTCATGTTTAATCATCTACTTTAACACAACAAATGACCATTAGCCATCAGTCAATTTTAAAGAAGATTTGACCGTTCTGTTTCCTTTGTTGGTCTCAATGCTTTCATTCCAAAAATATTTCTTTGTGGGCAAAGTCTCATTCAAGGTGAACTGTAAAGAGACACTTACATGGATGTCATAGAAGAGGTACTCTGGATCATAGTCAAACTCGCGGGTTCGTAGAAACTGTTAAGAAAGATGTAATGAAATGTTACTGGGCTCAGCTAAGCTTTGACTACGCATACTTGCAAAATGTTGCACAGAAAAGTTGATCACAACAGAAAAAACTCCACACTCAAGAGATGGGACTGCAGTAGGTTTGATTGTAAAGCCTACTGCATGATAAATTGAATGGGATAGTAAAAGCCAAGTTCAGTATTTTGAAGACCATTTCATTCGATCATGTGTGTGTGGCCAAAATGGGAAACCACTCCTCTGTGATAACAATCACCTAATTATCATCAATATCAATCCTACCTATACATAACTGACCTTAAGATACCACTGTACACAACATGCTCATAATATAAAATACAGTCAAGTCAGCCGCACTGTCACGACTTAACATAACAGTCCACATCTAGTTCGTTTCCTCCAACAACAAAAGTTATTCTGCTTCTTCTTAAAAACATGCTTAATTTCAGATCTACAGCCTATCTCTATCTCTCATGGTGTGGATTGAGGAATCCTATATAAAAGGGAGATGGTTATACTGGGTCAACTGTACAGATCGTGATAACACTGTTTGTTTTATATCTTATTGTAACTTCAAACAAGATGAGATCACTTTCTGTTTTGTCATTCAAATAAATTGACATATCTAGGAATAGTTCTAACCTCTATTACATTGACCAGGAGACACATTTCAGGAATGGCAAACATGTCCATCAGCTGTCGCAGTCCTTTGTCCTGCAAGAAGGAAAAGGAAGAAACTTGTATAGATGCTATGACAGATTTACTGCCAAGGATTTACAGACAAGGATTTACTTTCAAATAATAACTGATATGATCCTGTAACCTATGTCCTACTGTTACGATGATTTTCAAAATAAATGCAGATAAACAATCAGGTACATGTAATCATGAATTCTAGGGATCACAGTTATTCAATACTCATTACCTACTTTCTCAAACAGAAAAATTTGACAATCTTGAATTTTTCAGGGGAGTATAAATAGCATTGCTGAAAACTTTTAAATACAAAGTCTCACAGTGAGATATCAGCATTATTTGACTGCTAAGGACTGAATTTTATACACACCACTGAAATTTCTGTCATTTATCCCTATAGTGATTTAGTGTGTCCATTAGTGTGAACAGTGCACATAGAGAATAAAAAGCAGAGGATCTTACATAACCATGCATGCTACGGTCCACAATGAGCTCATCTGGTATGTGAGTGCCGCCATACATCTCTTGTGCCTCCTCATGTGAAACAGCCTGCAAGCCTCTATACATTGTACATCAAAACAGAAATAATCCATTAACCCGTTGAGGACGGACTGATTTTGCTACAATACGCATTTCCCACAGACACCTGCCTGAGTATACTCGGGACTCGTCCTCAATGGGTTAATAAGAAAGGCTAATGTCATGTGTGATTTAATCAATTCAAGCACAAACACCAAACTTCATCTAAAAGCTGCCTTGCATTTCCTAAGTGGCCATCTCTTTTATTCGCCTTGAGGTTTGGATTTATTTTAATGATGCCGCCACTAGACGAGGAAGAACTTATTTGACTAAGTCTTTTTGGCTCGAATTCACGAAGGTGGTACAATTGAAACCATGGTTTAAACCATGGACAATTTGTATGGAGCGCCAAGTGTCGCATGGCCTATTTTGTTAGGAAATCAGCCATTTCGTTGACAAAATGACCATTTCGTTGACGAAATGATCATTTTGTCAACGGGAGGGCACCCCTGATTCCACAAACTTAAATCTACAGTCATCAATGTACAAACTCATAGTATTATCTAAGCCCTATCACTTCTGGTTCCAGAGAAGATTTTTAAAGATTCCTTAATTTTAGGGGGTTTGGGCCCCCCTGGCCCCCCCCCCCCCCCCCCCCCCCCCCAGGTGGGCCATGGTGCCCATTTGAACAAATTGAGATCCTATCCCCCTAGGGATGCTACCTGCCAAGTTTGGTGAAAATCGGTCATGGGGTTCTCAAGAAGATGAAAATGTAAAAAGTTTATGCACGACGGACGACGGACGAAGGGCGATCGCAATAGCTCACTTGAGCTAAAAACTGACCAGAAATGAATATTATCTATTCGTGGAAAATTGAGCAAAGAAAATGGGATTCTTTTAATATTTCATAACTTTATTTATTTCTTCGACCTGATTTTGATAGACTTTTCATTGTTGTGCTTACAGATGCTTGGTTGTCTGTCTGTCCTATGCCCATTATATCATTATTGCCATTTGCGAAATAATGGCAATGGGCTTCTCGACACTTGGCCAAAGTATATCACGAGGGCAAAAATTCCTCATGGTAAAAGGTAACGGGCCACATTCCTTTGCCTAAAATATCATTGCAAAGCCAAAACCAAATGTCTAATGTCAAAAGAGTTTGGTCA
The DNA here is from genome assembly GCF_040938485.1 of Diadema antillarum. NCBI lineage: Eukaryota > Metazoa > Echinodermata > Echinoidea > Diadematoida > Diadematidae > Diadema > Diadema antillarum. The sequence goes on along the minus strand of NW_027272035.1, from coordinate 682,613 downwards.
GAAGGATAAGAATAAGCCTTTATTTTAGATGAAGTGTGAAAAGTGAAAGGTCAAGGTCAAGGTATAGACACACAGCACATTTGCTGAAAAAAAAAGAAGTCATTTCTAACCATATACTTTGGCTTGGAATGTCCAATGGTAGGACAATTTTGTAAGAAGGGTAGAAATAACTAGACAACTAATAGTATTAGACAAAAGTCATGGTCAAAGGTCCCTGTCCTTTACCTTTATTAAGTTGTTTTATGCCAGTCATAACTGCATCTATGAAAGTCCAAAAGGGAATGCACTTTCATATGAAGGCTAGAGCTATATTTGGAAATAATAATGTTGTTCTTAGAAGGTTAACAATCCTCAAGGTCATCGATCAAATTCAATTAACAGCAAATTGTGGTGGGATATAAAGCTTGCCTGAGAAGGTGGAGGCATCAGAGTCAAATGCAATGTGCAATTGATTTACCAAGAATATTTTGTCAAGTGCATACCAAAATCAGTGTTTTCTCATACCTCCTCACTGTTCCAAGCTGGATGTGATGAAATGCATCCACCTTCAGTAAAACACCCTGAAAATCACAAAAATAAGACATCCTGACACAAATGCTTGTTGAACAGTGATACCACAATATCATTCTGTAATGCTGATTAAAAATATACAGTCAACCTCGGATACCTCGAACTCGGATAAGCCGAATATCGCTTACCTCGAAGGCAAAATGAAAGTCCCGATTGTTCCTATGGAGTTTTCGTGTGTTAAAATTCGCGTAGCTCGAAAAAACTAACTCGAAGTTCGCTTTAATACCTAATCTCATGTTCCGATCTTAATTAACTTATTGTTTTTCCCAGCATGTTGCTCAAATTGAAATTGCAAACATCACTCAGCATTTCCGATGAAGCGCGCGTGGACAGCAAAGACTTGTCACAAATCTTTTCACACTCGATTGTAAATGTTCTGAGGCCAGAACAATCGTGCGCTCAAAGAAATACCCGGTACACAGCTGACAAGGAAAATCCCCAACACCTACTGTACCTACACATGTACACGGTATGCATATAGCAGCCGTGCAAATGGAGTGCTTACAACAGCACTACGCTCTGCCCATCATCTTTCTTTAACCACTCTGTTTTGATTTGCGATCGTGATAGTCATGCCGTGCGCGTACATTTCTTAACCGTCGTGGCGCACCTGCTTAGGTGTTGACAGTTATATCTTTGGCATTAATCACGGTCCACTGTCCAAACATCAATCTCCCGCTAGTGTTGTTGTTTTTTTTACTTTTTTCCTTTCACGAAGTTTGTTTCATTAATTCTCCCCCGAGAACGCAAGCTCTGAATATTTTTTTTTTCCAGCAATGCGATTATGAAAATAGTGTGGTATTATGATCTGGAAGTATAGGCCTAGCATAACAAAGAATAGTATAGATATGATTTAACAACAGTTTATTCTGATACATTTCGAAGTAATGGAATAATACGCTGAACGATTTTCAGACCAAAAAAAAAAAAAGAAAATCATCATGTATTTTACCCCTGTTTTGACTTGAATCTTTTTTGAGTTTTCTGTATTTTTTCTTTCTTTTCTAGCACAATCGTAAAGGCCCCCTAAGATTGTGTCGCTTTTTTTTTTTAATGCGAACAATCCTCTTCGGTAAATGTTTATGATTACAGTAATAGCACTGTTCTCAGAAGCCATAGCCGGAATCTGATCTTGCAATATTACTCACTACTCAAGTAGCCCATCCTTCATGAACTGTGCTGCACTTATTCAGGGCTCGACACTTATAGTGGCCCAGGGCCACCAAACGCACGTCGGGCCACCAAAAAAAAGTCGGATGTTTGCCTTTATTTTTGGAGATGAACAGCGGTAACAATCGGCCCCGAAAGTTGCTACAATGAATGTCAGATGGTTGCTTTTAATTTTGGAAATGAATAACAGTAATATTTGACTCCATATAATACTAAAATAAATGTCGGATGTTTGCTTATACTTTTGGAAATGAATAACGGTAAGATTCAGCTCTGTACGGTGCTTAAATCACTGTCAGATATTTGATTTTGCGTTTGGAAATAAACAAGGATAACATTCGGCTCCGAAAGATACAAAAACAAGAAATGTCAACCGATCCCTTAGACGTTCGGAAATGAATAACAATAGTATTCAACTCCGTCTGATGTTTGCTTTTATATTCGAAAGTAAATAGCAATAACATTCGGCTCCGGAAGATGCTAAAATAAATTTCGAATGTTGGCTTTGACGTTCGGAAATAAATGATAATATTCAACTCCGTACGATGATAATATGAATGCCGGATGTTTGATTTTACGTTCGAAAGTACATAGCGATAACATTGAGCTCCGGAATAGTCTGAAATTAATGTCGAATGATCCCTTTTACGTTCGGAAATGAATAACAATAACATTCAACTCCGTACGATGATTAAGTAAATGTCGGATGTTTGCTTTTACTTTCGAAAGTAAATAGCAAGAACAGTCGGCTCCGGAAGATTCCAAAATAAATATCACAGTCATGATTGCTTTTACATTTGAAAGTGAATAGCAGTAACATTCTGCTCCCATACGATGCTAAAATAAATGTCGGATATTTGCTATTATACATTTCGAAATTAATAACACTAACATTCAGCTGAGTTTGATGGTAAAATAAATGTCTGATGTCTGCCTTGACGTTCAACAATGAAAAACAGTACAGAACATTCAGCTCCATTCGATGATAAAATGATTGTCAGATAATTCATTTCACTTTTGGAAGTGGACAGCAGTAATATTGGGCTCCGTATGATAGTAAAACGAATGTCGGATGTTTGCTTGTAAATTTGGAAATGAATAACAGTAATATTCTGCTCCGTATGATACTAAAATAAATAACAGATTGTTGCTTTTACATTTGGAAATGATTAACGGTATCAATCTGCTGACTGTGAGTGCTGCTGGTAGACACATGGAAGACCGGTGCGTAGCGGTGCGACATTGCCGTCGCTCCCTGTAGCTCTAGATGTTCTTGGTGAGCTACATGTACACCCATAGTTGTGCGAAATTTTAATAGTTTGCAAAGCTAAGACTGTGATTCTTGTGTTGGATATTGTGTAAGAGATGATGACTTAAAGAGAGAAAAAGGAGGAAAAACGAATAGTGATCGAGGGGGTACCTACGCCGACGCGACAATGTACATTCAGCACGCATGTTCTGCAACCCTGTATTGCACTCGATTACGTACCGGTATTTTCTTTTTGTTTTTATGGTGATAAGTGATTTAATTGTCCACCAGAAAACACTGATGAAAGAAGAACATCGATTTTCATTCAATTCATTCATATTAAAGTCGATTCAAATCCAATTGACAAGCATACAAACAATCGGTACGCACTGTAACATATACCATTTTTAACATCGACAAAAATCGGATAAGTCGAAGAAAATTCGACGTACGTGTACCTCGAAGTTCGCGTACCTCGAACCAATTTCTTCAGTCCCGACTACTTCGAGGTATCCGAGGTTGACTGTATGTAAAAAAAAGACGCACACACACACACACACAAGATAGAGCCATTTGAAACATTAAATTTGTAGCATGTCAAGTACATTGTATTAGGATGACTCTTAACAGCAGTAACTACATGTACTTGTATTTGTTTGGCTATCAAAGTATGTACAGCACTTAGATGCAAATTTCTATCATGGCTTTACCACACTCCTGGTTTCAAAGAAAAGCCACATTTCACTCATTTTCAGAGATTGTAGGGACGACTGATTACACAAAGGTTAACTGACAATGAACTTTACAAACATTCTTCAAGTCAGCCACCTCTGTCATTAGCAGCTTGATTTTCCTGGTATTGCATTTTTGCACCAATGCTGCACAAACTAACTTTTATGTAGCACTTTTCTTCCACAGAAGTATACAGGATACCATTTGAAATATTGTTCATCAGCTGAAATTGTTAATCAAATTTGAGTTTGAAAATTACTCCCTGAGTGTCAACAGATCTCCACAACATGGTGAAAGCATTTTATATGGCACTGTACAATGTTGAACAGAACATTTAGAGAACTGCCTCCTGAACACACAACATTAAAGGGACATTCCAGACGATTTTCATAATTTGATTTCCCATCGTGTAGTACATAAATCGACAACTCCATGTATAGATTTGTAGAATTTATTGTGGTTCTTGATCAGAGAAACAATACTTTGAAAAACCTTAAACAAATTACACTGAACAAGGATGATGACAAAGGAGGTTCACATATTTAAGAAATGTAGCAGTGTAATTCCATTACAATACCGCTTGCTTGCTTGCGAGTTCACCTGTGGCATAATCTATGCATGCCTACTACTTCTTTTGTTCTGCTTCCTTGAGCCCCAACTCATGCATACTTGTGGTCACTCTGCCATGTCATCATCCTTGTTCATTGCAATTTGTTCTAAATTTTGAAAATATTCTTATTCTTCATCCCAGTTATCGTAAATTCTGAAACTCTGTCCTCAGTATAACTAATTTTAATATAGTTGTTCATATGCAAAAATCTGAAAATCATCTGGAGGTCTCCTTTAATACAATGTGGATTCATTTAAAGAAATCTGTAGGGACTGCTGAAACCTGTTATCAAATCTACTCAAAGTAATAAAGAAATCATAAGTTGCAGAACATGGCAGTGTCCAGAGCATCTCACCTTGGAGGTGTCAAAGTGGAGTCCTCTGATAGGATAATCTGGGTTGTATGGCATGTCCCGGATACCTGGGGGAAACTGTAATGTAACAATGCAAACAAACAGAGTGGCAGAGAACTGTCATTTCTTTCTTACTGCTGGACAAACAAACGGAATGCAATTCTATTCCACAGATGGAATTATTGCATGTGCAACATCCCATAAACGATTGTGTTTAATAATCTGAAATGAGGACCTTAAACTTAGAGATCCCACATATTAATTTTGAGATGATCATATCATCACATATTATCCCTCATGTTTCCACAAAGAATGTCTTCCTGAAAGTGTTGATCTGTTATATCTGTCGATCTATTTACACTTTATCACAAAATTTGCTGTCTCTTTAAATCCATGCATTTACAAAAATGTCACTATATCACTTAATACTGCAGAAATATTAATGCTTCTAATCTTGAAAACACCTGCCATAATTAACACATTTTGAGAAGAGAATAAGCCTGGGTTGAAGTGGCATGAAGTGGTTTTGTAAAAGACCAATTAGTGATCTTGAACAGGACATGACACACTATAGATACCTGCTACAAGTAGAACATGGAAAACAAATCAGTCTAATTTTGTAGTACAGTTGCTTTTCTTTCACAAGTATACAGCCGTACGTAGTTTGTCTACAGCACCTGGTATGTAAGTGTAAGTCATTGTCATGTCTAGCTCCGTACTGAATATTTGATTCAAGAAATATGCAATGTATTGTTATATCATGCTGGAAGATTGCATAGGAACAATTTAATGCTTTTCCAGAACTTTTCAGAACTATTGTACATTGTGACAATTGTATTCAATAAATCATGTAAGACTACATGAAAATAACAAAAATTAAATGGTGAAGAAAAAGCACTGATGTTTATATGCATTGTATATTTCAATATATATATGTTGATATCTTCTTAAGATGTAGAACTTTAGAAACATGAATGATCCTCACAAGGCACTCCGTACATTCCTACACGTATTTAGGTTTCTGTATCACTGATAATGTTAAGAACTACCACACACATAAAGAAAGACTAATAAAGAAACAAAGCAACATAATCTTAAAATATTCATTACAGTTACAAGGCTTGTCCAATGTCTCATTTATGCCTTAACTCTAAGGTCACACAAATACATCACAAACACTTGGCACGAGACTAGCTCTGTTTCTACTCGTGTGCCCCACGCAGCATCTCAAGTATGTCAATGTATTATTGATTTCTAGATGGTGCAGGAGCAGGTAGTGGCCCATTAGTGATTCAATCTGCACATTATGTCTGTGTGGAATCTCTACCCAGTCCCCTTTAGGTTATACTGCAGTAAAGAACTCTCGTATATCTAAGACAACCAAGCCTGCCATTGACTGAAATCATGTTGATTGTCATTTCTTGCCAATGTACAATCTAGACTGTCACAGCAAATATGCCCCTCTTCATCGCCACTAAAAAGCTTTACAATGTTGACATCCCAGCATTTATAGTAGTTCAGCCTTGCCAGCTTTGTTCCTTTCTATTTGATTCCTTTCATCAAATTTGTGTGTTTACTCTTTTTCAATAATAATTAATATCTGTCAGAATACGTTACTTTGACTCTGGACTCCTGACCGCTGGAATATGAAAGTCATAAACCAATGACTTGTCCCAGAGTCTTTTTTTTTTCCTTCCAGGTTTTACCGGTACCTTGATTTTTTTTTATTTTTTATGTACTACAACTGATCTCAGATAAATGATCCTTTTCATTTGAAGTGTAAGTGCTTACAAAGTACCTCCTAACGAAACATAATTCACAATATAAGTTGTGATTCACCTTTCAACAGCATCCTCATATTGTGTAATTCTGTTCTTTTTTACACAAATATCATTCTGATGATACATGTATATGAAATAAACTAAGGACATCTTATCATGCAAATGGAATGGAAGGGCAGGAGTAAATCACACACACACACACACACACACACACACACACACACACACACACACAATAATAATAATAATTATAGTATACTACAAAGAGTGGCAATGGCACTCTTCTGGTACATGACTAAACACTAATAGATAACTGAAGATTGACCATAAGCACTCATGTGTCTTTTGATTTAAAGCCATTATTGGGTTGAAATTAATTCAGGCCTGTTTGTTAAAGTAAGAGACCCATAGGTCTAGTGCTCACCTAAACAGCACACTTGACCTTCAGGGCACTCAGGCAAACTAATTTCAAATTCTTGAGATTTGCAGACTGCAGCAAGCCCCTTGCACAACATCCTCCTAATTTTTCCCAACTAGGATCCTCTCTTGCATTAATGAATTGATTAGTGCAAAGTCTGGTTAAAACTTAGGAATTTTGGGTATTTGGGGCACACCTCAGGCCACCTAATGATATCACTACCATCTTTCCCTGTCGATGATTCCTGCAGCCAAGTTTGGTAAAATGTCATCACCTACTGTACTATGACGAGTATATGAAAATGTAAAATCATGAAAGTCATCGGGGCCAGCCAACATCACAAACTATATGATCCCCTGCCTTCTTCCATGAGTCCTGGGTCATATGGTCAAAATCCATCCATCTACTTTCGAGAAGACGGAAATGGTGTAAATCATGACAATCAGGTAATGCAGGGTATACACTTGGGTCTGCCACAGGGTGCCCTAACCATGTCATTTGTACATGTATAGGCCTGTGATTTTCCACTGCCTCCCCCCCCCCCCCTCCCATGGTTGGTCACAATCTGCATACATTCAAGGCAAAACAATAAAATGGATACTTCCCCAAGTGTTAATCACCTTGTTTGGCAGACCATTCTGGGCCCTGTTTTATCAAAAGATGTACCAGGGTAATCGATTTTAAATTTCCATAACACACAGGCTGCCACAGACTTATGATAGAAATCAACTTTATAATCAATTTTAACTTTTCATAAAACAGGGCCCTGGTTACTTAGTCTACACAAGTTCATTCTTTGTTTAATAAATTGTTATGTCAGTCAAGATTAAGCATTATGTCGCTTTGAAAACAAGTGCCTAACCAACTGAGAAAAAAAGAAAGGTCATTTATACCAACGTACACATCAGCTACTGTATACACTATATATTTCGCGGGGGTTTTATTTTCGCGAATTTCGCGAGTCGGGAGCTATTCGCAAAATTAACAACACGCGAAAATATTACCTTCCAAAATGAATCCCTTGCCTTGATGATACGAACATTTTCAGTACTAGTATACCATGTCACGGCTTACCGAACAGACCATACTGGCTAAGCTTGTTTACGCACGTCCACGTCTACTTACGAATACTGTAGAGAGCCAATCCATTATCGCAAGGGGACCACTCGTCAGAAATCTAGCGCGATGGACTTAACCACTTCAAAAATGTTGAATTCTAACTTACTAGTTCGCATAGTTTGGTAAGTTTTTTTTTTCATGCAGTGTATAACTAGTATCATTCTTATTTGCTAGTGAGTTGAAAATTCACACTTTCTTTGCCACTTCATATTTTCTCTGGTCCCCCAATCGCGAATTTAACCACTCGCGAAAATGTGTGACAGCGGCAATTCGCGAAAATTTATGTACGCGAAAATTATAGCGTATACAGTAATTACAAACTGGCTTATTGGGCACCATCATTTGTAGAAACTATGATCCCCTCCCTTCATAGATGACTCCTGTCAAAATCCAGCCCCTGATTTTCCAGAATATGAAATGTCAGAAGAATTTGCTAATTTTGTGGTATTTGGGCCCAACCCTTGAGGCACCACCATTTGTACTAAAAACATTTTATGAACCTCTTCCCCCCACCCATGATGATTCCTGCCAAATCAAATCCACCCAGCCATTAGTTTTCCAGAAGACGATGAAAATGTGAAGAAAGTTTTCACACCAGACAGTGAAAATTGCAGTTAGCTCACTTGAGCCATTCGGCTCAGGTAAGCTAAAACAGAGATCATGTAACAATGAATGACATTTGGAGAACATTTGTGACCGTGCATCACAAAACCAACAAAAATTCATTAACCAAGATTTTATGTGAAGACTCAAAATAGGTATGAGTGAGATATCCAAAAACATGGAGGTCCTAATGAAAGGTAGGACCCACCTTTTATTGGGACTACTCTATTTTACTTTGTTTTTGGATATCTCGGCCATTTTAAAACTGATTTTTATCAAGTAAACTTTGAATTCTCTTATAATTGCATGATTAATATTTCATCAGTGGTTTCTAATTATCTCACAAAAATTTTAAATTTGAATTCCTAATCTAGCCAAAACTGTACCATCCCTTTAAGCTGTTGGCCAGAAAGAACGTAGGAGGCAGCGACGGCTGGTTGGCAGTGAGGGTATCTTTTGACGGTCAAGGAATCTAATAATGGAGATGATATGAATGTAGGACTGTAGCATAATATAGGGTGGAAATCACAATATGGGTGGAAGTGAGATGTTTGGTGTAGGTCTGTTCTCTCCGAGTGGTTTTCTGCTGATCATCTTCAATATTCCTCTTTGAATTCCCAAAGTTGCATCATGTTTTACTAACAATGCTTAATTTCTGCCTTCAATGCAACACACCTTCTTGTTCTGGATGAGATTGTCCAGGGCCTGTCTGTAGATGAGATGGTGAAGGGCATCGTTGTAACAGGCGAGGGTGTAGTCATAGTCAAAACCATACACCTCTATGTCCTCCAAACTCACTTCATTGTTGGCAAACACTGTCTTCGGACTCACCTTGGTGGTGTGGTTAACAGCTGTGAGAAGAAATCAGCAGAAACTTCAAAATGAATTTCATGGCTGCAGCCACAGAAAAAAATATTGTTCCACCACCATTATGCTATAAATCGCAAATAACATGAAGAGAAAGTTTACAACAAAAGTGCCACACAAAGATAAGTGTAATTAACAAGAAATGTCACTATAGTGACTGGTATGTCATAACCATATTGCATCCATGGTTGTTCCGACAGGTCTTTGGGCCTTGACAATGTGAGATGACAGTTTCACATGATTGGTGAAAACTTGAAATGACATGTTTGAAAGTTTTACAAAACTACAAATGTCCAGAGTGTTTACATACCCTGAACCAATATCAAACGTCTTTCAACGGACTTGCATTTAAATGCAACGTTGCATATGATTTGGGGACTTTAGACTAAAGGTACACTGAGTGTATGTGTCTCTTCACGGTGGGCTTCTTATCTGACGTTGGGATTATGTATGGTCAGTCCACCGTGAAGAGACAGGGCTATACCATCGGTCAAGGGGGACTTGTGTTTGATTTTTCAAGTTTCTTGCAACTGGCTTAGGAGCATAATATGCCTACTGAATACAATGACAGGTAAATTTATGCGAGTAGCGAGTCATGAACTGGTGTTTGTTACTTCTGCGTGCACTCATCAATATTTATTGCAATATTAAATTTCCTTAACCTTTGTTGCAGCCAAAAGTTGCATCGAAATGACATTGCAGAGAAGCTGAAACATGTGAAAATGAACGGCTGGAATAAACTACCACAAATCGCCATTGACGCCCCCACACTCCTAAGTTTCAAAAGACAATTAATGCAACTGGGTTTTTAAATGGGTCCTATGGGACCCCCTTAACCCCGCCACACCACATTATCTGCAGAAATGTACTACCATGACTGACTGTATTAGCGAGGTGTGGCCTTATCAAGGCAAGGTAAATTCAAGGCAAGGCAAGGTAAACTCTACAGAGACTCCAACTCTCCCACTTTCGACGGGAGATCTCCCGCCGAAAGCCCATTTTTGCAAAATCTTCTGTTCACCCTCTTGAGATTTAATTTCTCCCGTTTGAAATGATATTCTTACTTAGTGTCATCGTATGTTGAAAAAAGCCTTAGATAGCACGATATAACATCTAGAACCCTAGAGCTGGACCCCGGCCACAAGGAACTTCATGCACATCAAGTTGGAGTCTCCTGTTTGCTAGGGGTTTCAGGCGGGAGAATCTCCAGATCAGAAGGTGCTCGGGGTTGGAGTCTCTGACTCTACAATCCTGTAAATTATCTACTAATTCTAGATCTACTAATAAGGTCAAAACACTTAGCTAGTTGGCCCCTAAACCCCGGACCCCTGCCCTGGATAGCTACACACCGTAGGCGTAGACATGGTCAACGTCATGGTACATTTCTCTCTCAGACATTAGAATCTACAGTAAGTTTACTACACGTCTACAGTACGGTACAGTCAGTACATTGTGTCTATCCATGGCAATACGAACATATGTACGTAATAGTCTAACTAGAACATGAAATCTGTAATCTGGCCAAATGAAATCTGTAATCTACTGCACGATGCCTAGCGCCAGTGTGGCCGGTGGCGAGTGCCAGTGCAGTGGCAGTGGAGTGGTACTGCCACTGGCTGGTAGTGTTGAGTCAGGGACCCAGATAGTATCATGTAGAACTATTATGTACAGTTGTACAATGACCCAGTCAATGTATGTAAATGGGGTTGTGTAATATCTCGCTCGTTGAGATATATGTGGCAGACTTACCATATCCCTCACAATAGCTCTTCAGCGAATTGTACTCCTCCCATAAGTCGCCTTCTGTAATTGTTTTCGTAATCCCACTTAGAGAGCGACCGATCTTCGCATCAGAATTCAAATTTCGTGTCATAAACTTGACAATGCCGTGTGTTCTATGGGAGAAATATCTCCTGACAACCTTCAAAGCAGACGCCATTTCTGGGCAGTTCGCTCGATATGCGCCCGCGCGTGCCGTTCCGCGCCGCGCACACTGTACTATGTGCCAGTGACGCCGCACACTTCTGAAAGTGAGAAGTCTAGAAGTGTACATACCTTGATACCGAAGTAAGAAATAACAGCTATTTTAGAGAGAAAAGTTATTGGCAAACACTGTCCATACCTTATAATGAGCATCACTTGTTTCATCCTTTACTCTCATAGCAATCATTATTACTGGACTCATCTAGACATAATTACAGATGTAATGTACGTTCGATGGAAAAAACATAGTTATCATGGTCCTTTATTTTTCGGTGAATGGTACGGTATTATTACGACGAATAGATATGATAATAGTGATGACCGATGATGAAAATGATATTGATAATGATTATGACAATGATAATGATTACCGAGGTAAAACATCAGAGGCAAAATATCAGAGACAATCATTGACATTATAATTTATAATACCCAGCCCGGAGCATAGGACCCTACATAACCGTTAACGAGGGGAATTCCAGTTCAGTTGCAAGTTAGTCTGAGGGAGTAACATTTTCTTAGCAGTGACATTAAAAGTATGATCAAAATCGGATGGAAAATAAGGAAATTATGACATTATGAAATTTCACTAATTTTCAGGAAACATTAACTTGAACAGTCAATTAGAATAACAGTGAAGTGATGATGTCATTCCCTCACAACCTTTGCATTACATGTTGTAGTAATGTACTAAAGTTTGAAATTTCCAGTTATCATCAATTACGCCCTATAATCGCAGTCTCATATCTTGGTTATATCTAACTCATCAATAATCTGAAGTTATTTAACCAAGAAGAAAATCATGTTTTACACTTTGATAATGGTAACATTAAATCATTGTCATTTTTTTTGTGTGTGTGTATGATCGATGGAAGATTGTGGGGTTATGAGTCATCAGCTCAGTATATCATACTTCAAGATACATATACCGGGTATTGATATCAACTGTAGTTTTATAGGCCTATTAACTGTTTTTCAGAAATTACTTTGTGAAACTTCACGATTGAAGATCTGAATATAAGAACGACCCAAGTCCAATCATTGGCCAAATTCAGTTTGACATGGGAAATTGTAGCTTATGCATGGACTCATCTTGTGTATAAATGATAAATCCTAATTACCCGCGGAAGTGCCTGAAATGAATGAGTTAAATCTTATGTAAGAATGAAGGACTTGGGTCATTCTTACATTCATATAATAGCGCCCTCTCTCATCCTTCTCTCATCTCTATAGTAGAATATCATGTACCAGTCATGTGAATCAAAGAACGACCCAAGTCCACCACACAAAATGGCCTCTCCCCAATTAATGTAATAATGTTAATTGTCATAATAGTATATGTTCTAATTTGTATATACAATGTTAAACAGTTAAATAGAATATTATTGGACAAATAAAAAAGATATGAAGTTTTTTTTAGTTTACTCGAAATGGTCTTCCATGGACTTTGGTCGTTCTTATATTCATATACTCAATTTTATAGCTTCCCTGATTTTTAAATCAAATTTTCACTGTTATATGTACTGTGGGACTTTATTCTTTCTTATCAGACTAAATTATAATTGAACCAGAATTCCTCTTTAAATGTAGAGATGACAGTTATTGGGGAAGGGGGGGGGGGGAGGGAGGGGGTATTTTCTCAATGGCAAAATATGATATAGGTCCCTACACGTACACGTTGTCCTTCATTTATTAGGGGGGGGGGGGGGGTAGGTGGGGACAACCAGCCAGGCGCGAAGATACACACTTATTCGAAATAGACTGACCACTGTGCTGTTCGCGCTGAATTGTTTTTGCAATTTCGGCTTCCCATACGTAGGCTAGTGTTAGCGCTTCAAATGTAGCAGTGATTGTGTGTTAAGTGTATGCGCGCGCGCAATATATAGTAGTGTGATTTTCGGCCTTCCATAATGGGGCTAGAAAGATGGCGCACGAACCGACGGTTTGCTCGTTCGTGAGCCTAGCCAAAATGCAGAAAATGTGTAAGATTATCACACGATAATCACAGAATTCCGGGTGGAAGTTCTTCCTCTGATGGTTCTGCGTAAGTTTACGATTATTACGTTGTTCACAATTTGTGATAAAAAAGAATTTAGATGCCTTTTGTGTGTCCGGATATCATGAACGGTCTAGCGTAAGAGACGCTGGTGTAGGTTATGTACGGTGCATATTGATATAGCGTAGGATTGATAGCTTCGCATTGTGCATTGTACGTTGCGTGTAGAGTTACTGTAGTTGTAGCGCCGTAGACTCGCATTGACTTTGTGTTATCACTTGGCCATGAGCTGATATGATGTGTAGAGCAGTATTCAGAACTTGGTTTATATGGTGGTAATACATTCAGAATTAATTCACAACTCCTGTAAGACGGAATTTGATTTATACAGTTAAGCAACTCAGTTTGTTGAGTAATATTTCCAGGTGAAGATTCAAAAGTAGATATGAGGTTGGATAATTCGATATCAGTAATGATGAAGATTAGTGATAATTTTGCTGTGTGGACAGTTTCAGTCTAAATAATGCATTTAGACGTCAGGATGAATAAAAGACTGTCTTTTGTGCTTTTGTGTTTTGACATACGTGCTTTACGTATTACATTCATAAGTATGTGGTTTGATGTATGGTAGCGTACAGGCTGAAATATTGTTACATTTTTACGTGGTATGAAGTGTAGTTATTAAGGCATCTTAGGCAGCTCTGGCTTAAGGGAAAGTATAATTTACCTTGCTTAAATGTACGAAGGCAAACGTAGTGCCACACATGTAGGCATATAATGTGTGATGTAAGTTATTTTGCATTTTTCATACAATCCTTTGCAACTGACTGTATTATTTCACAGCTTGGGACAGGATCGCAATCGGTATGCATCCAGAAGGGTTAAGCTTCTAGGCTTGGAAGATCACAAGTCTGTAAGTCTGGTATAGGGTCTTTACATGTATATTACAGCCTTTAAGCAATATTTTTCTTGTTGATATTGCAACAGAAAATGGATATTGCAACAGTGTACAAGGTGTATAATTAACATTGCTATAGTGTAACAGTGGATGGATAATGACATTCAAAAGCTGCCATTTCATAATGTGTAGAGAATACATGCATGGATACAAAATGTGTATGTATAATGACGCAGTATAAGACAGTGTACTATTGTTTGTTCAGAAGAAGCAAACCTTTTTTTGTGTGTGTGTTAATGGAGCATTATATCCATATACATTCAATTTATTGTGATTCAAAGAAATGTATGTTTGATATATTCATACAGTGTATCATTCATTGTTTCATTTGCAGTTTTACCGTTCGTTCGTTTCACATACATGCGCACACGCACTTGGGCTTGCGCATAGACAGCAAGGAGGAGAATTGATTAAAGACAAGAGTGCAACGTTCGACTCGACTGTCTTCGATTTTATTCTTGTTGTGCATGTGTATACGGTTAGCTGACTGGATAGGATCTAGTGGTACCTAGAAATCCGAGGCCAGCATAACCACAACCTGTCAGTGACTGTACGAATAAAAGGATTTTTTCCATTTTTATTTCCAAAGGCCTACATGAATGTACCATAAAACAAAAATTTAGTATAGGGCCTACTAGTATTGTATGTAACATTATATCACACAGAAATGTATATTATCACATAGAAACACATTTAGCTTAGGCCTAGACAATGTGTATATTCACATTATCGCATTGAAACACATGTATGCGTATTATATTATTGTAACATCAAGCACACATTGCGTTATACATCCACTCATACAAAGAAAGAAAAAAAGAAGGAAAAAGAGGGAGAGGGGCAAGTCCTGAAAGAGTCACATGTCCTAGCCCCAAAATATAATTTTTTACAAGTTTATAGGCCTTTAGTACTTTATTGAAAAATGATCCATTTTGGGACAATCACACAAATCAATATGAGTTCTGACTTTTCAGAAATGTTGGCTTTTTTTTTTGTATAGCATACTTTATTTCCATTGCAAATTAAAGCATGTGATAAATAATCCTAGGATACTACCTGCCCACAGGCAGGTACGTACAAGGAAAAAAAATATAGTGGACCCAGTCCATCACACCGCAATAATGGTTATTGACAGTTACACAAATATATACATGTATACAAGTACATTTACACACAAACATGATACATGAACAGCTGTTTCAAAACGAAAAAAAACTCACAAACAATGAACTTATATCAGCATATATTTAACCCAAGAAACGCACAAAAATAACTCATTTGCGAAATTCATTACCAATAAATTACATTAAATCCACCCAATAAAATGAAATAATTATTTCACATCCATTGTTACAGAAAAAACGAGAAAATATACATAATGATAAATGCATATGCAAAGATATAAATCCTACAAATATACATATTCAACAATACAAAGGGGGAAATCAAAATGGACAAAACCGGCCCGTAAATAATGACTGTATATAAACATATGATATACATAATCATATTCCTCCCACCTCACTGGTATAATTCATAATGATGGCGATGATGATGGTGATGATAAAGATGATGGTGATGATGATTATGATGGTGACGATGATGTTGATGATAATTATGATAGTGGCGATAAGGAAGAGAATGATAAGTCTAAGATGCCACACAGTTCATCAATTCTTAACCTTGGCAATCTCATTTCAACCCTCTTAAGCTTTTGCCTCTGTTTTGTTATTTCTATTTGGCATATTTAACAGGGGAATATCATTATAAATAAATATGTTCAGTTTTACAGAAAAAAAGTGCGCCCTCCTTCTACTTGTTACTAAAATATATGTAGAAACAATTCTTTGAGCCTTATGGAGGAGCTGGGTCATGTACTGTAAAAGTGCCTGAAAAAAACCCTGTAAATTCTTAATACAAAGTACCAAAAATCAAAAAAAAAACAAAAAAAAAAGATCCAGTTCTGAAAACTTCCCCAAATACAATACATAAAACAAAACAACACTTAACTAATTAATTATCTCTGACAATTTATACCAAAAACAATTCATCAGAATTTAAGATCTACCTATACAAAACAAAATCCATTCGTTATTCATTACAGATATAAAACACATTCATGACAGAATAATATACTGATATGGAGCGCGGAATGTGCAGCACAGATGAGGGGTGCATATTATCGATGATAATCAATATCATTGACCTGTAATGATCAATCTACAATACTCGCCAAAAAGAAAAATGAATATAAAGGCCTGCATATTAGGTCCGCACATGAGCCCGTTCGTGTGTGTATGTGTATGCGTTTTGTGTGTTCATATTAAATCATGTGTGAGTGTGAAAGATGAGTGTGCGTGGTGTATGTGCATGTGTGTGTGGATGTGTGTGTGTTTGTGTGTGAGTGTGGGTGTGTGTATTACTTTATGGGTGTTTATGTATGTGTGTGTACATAGAACTATATAGGTTGTACAGCCGGAAAGTCAAAGCGTGCCACGAACAAACAGGAGAACCAAATGGATTCTTCACAAAATTGGGCATTTGAAGAACTCAATTTATGAAAAGGCAATAATAATCTTTTTTTTTTTTTTTTTAACCAAAGCAAAGGGGACGGAGTGTAGGATCTTTGTTTGCACAATTACAATTGCGCCGCGTGTGTCACATACAAGTCCCTTCAGTGCGTGTGCGTACGGTGCGCCATACCGCGCACGATGATTGTCCGTGTGTGTACGTACGTGTGGTACGTGTATAACGTGTGTAGTATTGTGCACTTTGAGGAGCTACCGTCTACCAACAGTTAGTGATCGACCAAAGACTCGGCTCACTCTGACGATAACAAGCCTGATTAGGCCTACACAGTATCTCGCTCGTGGTGTGTGCGACAGCGCAGAGAAACATCCCCCCGTACGCGGTGCGGTGGCGCTGCCCTTGCGAGGCTGGATAAGTGGACGTAGATCTACCCGCGTGAAGACCGTGAAGAAACCGTCAGTGTGGGACACCCACACTTTGACTGGACTCTACTTTTTGCTACCTACAGGCAGATCTAGATCTAACGTAAGATCTAGTCTAGATAGACTGTAGAGGAAGACAATCAAGTAAGTAGGGCATGCCGTAAGTAGATCTTGTTCTTTTTAAAAACCACCTTGAATAGCTTGATCATAGCACGGCCACGGAGGAAATCGTACGAGCGAGTGCTCATTAACCTGGGTCCTGTCTTATAAAACTTGTGATAGAAATCAATCAATCACGCATCTCTTGAAAGCTGCAATCAATCGCAACCTGTAATTGATTGATTGCAGTTCTCCGTCTTAATTTCAATCATAACTTTTTTGTAAGATGGATTTGCATTCAATCGTAAAGTAGTGTGTGTGCGCACTTAGAATCCATCCATGTATGTTAAAGCCACTGTATAATTCTGGTTTATGGTAAAAACTAGAAACTCTCCTTTTGAAAGGGTCCTTACCTGTACATGTGGAGAAGTGAGGGTTCTGAGACCATACCACAAAGTTAAAAAAAAAGAAAGTTGCTGCTCCCTCTTGTCGTCATAATATCACTAGCCGATAAAATAAATTTTTGATTGACTCGGGGGGGGGGGGGGGGGAATAAATTTGGTGTCAATTTTTTTGATCTCTGAGGTGTGGTTGCTGCGCTTCTTGAGGGATTCCACTAGAATTATTCTATGGCTTTAATGTTTGTATGAATATCTTAGTGAGTTGTTATATTACATGTCTTAACTTGCCTTTTCAGGGGTCTTATTAAGATACAAGCTTTCTTTTCTCAGACCCCTCCACACTTTACATCTATAATGCATCTATACATTGTCAATTTATATTCAAATATTCTGCAAATTGTTTTAATCGCATATATTCAACAATGTATTCCTTGTTACATATTATTGTTCTTATGTAATTTTTGTATTGTGGAAACTTTGAATAAACTTGAACTTGAACTTGAACTTGAACAAGTCTTTATAAGACGGGGCCCTGTCTACGTTCACTTTGACTGAAGTAAATTACAGAGCTTTAGATTTTAGACGCGTGGACGTTCAGAGGGAAAAAACATGCTCTGAGCGTTCGCAGAAGCGCGCATCAAGTCAATCTATTTTTAGCTTGCGTTGCCTGAGTTTTTCACTACGCGTACTGGGCTATTTTTACGTCCGCACAGTTTGCAACATAGAGAGCTATTTCATGCACCGATCATATGGGGGCGCAATTTTATTTTTTATACGTTGCGTCCCAGCGTAATCTAAAGCTACTTTTCAACATGACGCAGGGGAAAGGAGAACGTCCAGCGCACTCGTCGTCTCAAACGTCCGCTCGTCAAAATCTAAAGCTCCCTAATATTAGGACGAATAGTAATTGGACATTTCCGAAACCCTGCACAGGTTTGGTGACTTCTTGCAGGCTAAAACATAAACGCTCAAACATAAACGCTAGAGGTCAATAGCACAATCAGGGTATGCAATTGTGTAACAGGGCAAAAATGAAAAAACTTGGTGAAAATGCTTTTTTTGTTGTTTGTTGTAGCTGAGTGTTCAAATTTTCATTTCATGTAAAGAACGAGTCAAAATTTTGCATTAAACTGCGCATGAATTAGCATCTAAATTAGGGGTGTCGAATTACATTGAAATGACTAATATATTGGAAAAATTCATTAAAAAAAAGGAGAATGTTTTTTTCATCTGATAATGCTGTTAGATATTCCTGATAAATATCTCTTTCATTCACCACCAGCACATAGCCATGACATATCACAAAATATGAATGAATTTCATATTTTCACTTCTCGAAATGGATGATCAATTTTGTAGGCATTATTTTGAATTCAAATAAAACCACTTTTACATATTTTATCATATTTCACTTTTGCCAAAGAGTGAAGAGGCGAAACTTTCAGGAATACAGTGTAGGTAACAGACATATAGTGGCCATTATTACAAATTTTTATGAAATTAGGGCTGGTACTTTGGAAGATATTATAAATATTTTTCATCAAAAAGTTATCTGTACAGTTTGACCTTGAATGTGCGCACAGTGTTTGGATCAATCCTCATATTTGTAAACACAGATAGAAGAATGAATGTGAGATTTATGATGACTTGAGTTGATATCCAAGCTGTGACAGTCAAACAATGACATATTAAGCCAAAATACTATGTTTTTGCTTATGATATCTTTAGAAATTGAACAAGCATTGAAATATGAACACTGAACACTTATCATATGACCTTCATGCAGTATAACATGGGCGTGTATCGCACTTTTTTATGCTCAGCAATTTGTAAAAATATAAAAAAATAAGTTCCTATTGCTCAAATTTGCTAAAATTTTCACACAATAGATTTCTACATATAACGTACAATTCATGGTTAAAAAAAAACAAGGATATTCAATAAGGGGAAAAAAGTCTTTAAAGTAGTCAAATTAGGATATACCTCACTGAAAATACTGAAAAACGGCTGCACTTATTTTACTCAGCATTTGAAAATGGCTCAAAACTCAAAACTGGCTGAACATTTATTGGCAAACAGCGCACCATATTGTAGTGTGTCTTCAGTACTTTCAGGAAAAGCAGAAAAATAAGCTGTTTCTCCTTGTATAGCTGTACAGCATGGGTTAAAAGGTCACAATGTCACAAAAATAAGCCAGCATTACACTCCTACCAGGATGGGACTTCAGACCTTATAACTTTCTCCAGCTGAAAGAACCACTGATTTTTATTGCATGCAAGCAATGCCAGGAAAAAATCCATTAATTTGATACCAAACACATAGGGGTAGACTTAAAATATGGACCTCAAATCTTGATTTTACGTAAGTTGTAAAACGCTTTTTTTTGACGCATTACGTGGGTTTTGGGGGACTTTTTGGTAATTAACCTTTAATAATTAACAGTAAATGAGAAGAAATTAGCTATTGTCTTACCAAATGTGATTACTGATGTCTTAGCATGCTGCATGTGAATTTTTCAGTCAGTTGGTGCATTCTTTTAGAAGTTACAATTTTTTAAAGTGAGAAAGTCATGATTGCATACCCTGATTGTGCTTATCACCTAGATGCTAAAACATAAACGCTGGATTTTTTCGACAGTCGCATCCTTCACTTCACAAATTTTGTGTGTTTTGTGAAAACAGCCCTTGAATAATTGGAGACCTTGTGTGTAGCATGGGGACACCATCGATGATGGACATGGTACTAATTTACTACTCTACTTGCCCGACAAGTATGTCTAATTGTAATTCCGCGAAAAACTTCTCGTTTATAATGATGTCATTTGCTGGGTCAGTTTTTCGCTTCTTAGACAAACACCATTGATACATACGCTATTACGACGGTTTCAACCGTTCTGGTTGAAACGCAACTTCGACCCAGTTCCCCCCGCATAAAAATGGTCATTATTATTTTTTCCAGCTTGGTTTTCAAACCAATCTGGAAAAAATATATACAGGATTAATCAGTAAACATTTTGACTCACCTCTTCCACTGCTTCCTCCTGTTTTCTGGTTGTTTCCTCTACTTCTTTGCAGCGCTCCTCAATTCATCACCGTCTTCGTTTAAAAAATGACCGCACAAATATCTATGGCAAGCCAAATGCTCCATACAATCACTATATCGGTAGATATCTACACTTACGTTTATTGACTAAAGTACATGTACCGGTACTAGTAAGTTGTTCGAGCGCTAAATTTAACTTCGTAATATTGTGAATGAGCATTTGGCTTGCCATAGACGTTCGTGCGGTCATTTTTCAAACAAAGGCAGCAATGAATTGGGGAGCGCTGCAAAGAAGTGGAGGAAACAACCAGAAAACAGGAGGAAACAGTGGAAGAGGTGAGTCAAAATGTTTACTGATTAATCCTGTATATATTCTTTCCAAATTGGTTTGAAAACCAAGCTTGAAAAAATAATAATAACCATTTTTATGCGGGGGGAACTGGGTCGAAGTTGCGTTTCAATCAGAACGGTTTAAACCGTTGCAATAGCGTATACATGTATCAATGGTGTCTGTCTAAGAAGCGAAAAACTAACCCAGCAAATGTCATTATTATAAATGAGAAGTTTTTCGCGGAATTAGACATACTTGTCGCTCAACTACTTTACTAGCTTGAGTGGGAAGGCTGACCCGGCTCAGAGTCAGATACTAGTAACATGCCAGGAAAGTGTTCAATGTACCCCCACTAACCTACAATATAGGAGTATGCCTGTACTGAAGTCCACATTTAATAACCTAGCGAGGACACCGAGATCAATGTTGCCCTTACCCAAACTGCGACCAGCCCGAACGCTCTGTGTTCAGGCTGCAGATACTAATAGATTTTGGGTCTCAAACTGGGTAGTAGTATCGCGTCTAAATCCCGACTTAAATATTGAAAATTGCTTCAATTTGAATACCAGTACGGTACATACGAATAGTCCAATTTTAGACAACAAAACACGTTGAACATTTGGTTCCTCCAATACAGCTGTAGGCTGGTCTAGTCCATTTCTGTCCATTTTGATGGCTTTTAATGATTCGGTCAAGAGGAATCTGTGAGAAGGACAACTGCGCTGTACGCCGTATTTGAAATCTGTGCACATGCGCTAGCTAGTAGCAGTGGTGTTACTGGTGTAGCCTTTCTTCGACCAGGCACTCTTGCTGCACAACATTGTGTGGTGCCCGATCGCTCTCTGCTGGGTGCGTTTCACTCAAACCCTGTCGC
Organism: Diadema antillarum; assembly: GCF_040938485.1. Lineage (NCBI taxonomy): Eukaryota > Metazoa > Echinodermata > Echinoidea > Diadematoida > Diadematidae > Diadema > Diadema antillarum. The sequence continues at coordinate 660,507 of NW_027272035.1, read as the reverse complement.
TCGCCACTACACAGCAAAAGGGCCTTGTCCAAAGGCTAAAAACATTGCGACTTTCATTGTCTGAAATATTTGATAGAGAGAGCCATGTTGATCGCAGACATTGGAGGCAAAGATCAACAGGATATAAGAAAAATATTATCCACAGAAAATGAAAACCTTTAAAGGCATTAATTTCATATGTGAAGAGAACCAAAAGGTTTTCCAAAAGACCTAAGTCTGACAGATTTTTGTAGGTAATTATTTTTTTAGTTTTGTCTAACTTAGACTTGCACATTGCATAACCGGATATTTGTTTATTACATAATGTAAGATTAAAATTCTATGTTTATTTATTGAAACGTATGAGTATGAGTTGGCATCCATTCGTCTCGAGAAACGATGGCGTAGCACTAGCTAGGCAAGAAGTTTGCACTGCCTTGAGTGGTTGTAAAGCCCCACTCTTGAGTGGCAATCCTTAGAGCACTTGCAGCAGATGAAGTCTGTTGGGGCCAATACTAAGACTGCCCGTGCCTTTCTTTTAGCTCTCCTGTCGGTCTGCTGTACGTGCCTTACAGCTTCAGCTCTCTGAACGCCCTCCCTGACCTGACGGTGCCTCTCCATAGCGGACGATCTTCAGCTACACCTTCCCATGTGTTAGTGTTGATGTCAATCGTCTTCATGTCACGTTTGCACACATCTTTGAAGCGAAGATGCGGCCTTCTCATGGGACGAGACCCCTCGCTTAGCTCTCCATACAGCATGTCCTTCGGGATGCGACCTGGTTCCATTCAACGCACATGACCCAACCACTTCAGGCGTCTCTGGCTGAGGAGTGAAAACATGCTGAGAATGCCGGCACGCTGGAGGACCTCTGCATTTGTCACCCTATCCTGCCATTTTATGTGCTGGAGTCGTCTGAGGCAACGGAGGTGGAAGGTGTTGAGCCTCTTCTCCTGGCCAGCATATGTTGCCCAGGACTCCGAGCCGTATAGCAGGGTGCTGAGGACGCAGGCTTGGTAAACGCAGAGTTTGGTGTTTTTGGTCTGCTGACTGTTGTTCCATACGCGCCTGTTCAGTTTGGCCATGACTGCGGCAGCTTTCCCTATCCTATTGCTTATCTCATTGTCAAGGGAGAGGGAACTGGAGATTGCTGAACCAAGGTAGGTGAAAGAGTCCACTTCTTCCAGATGTGTGACATTAATGGAGATATATGGAGGAGAGTCAGTGCCTTGGGTCAAGATCTTAGTCTTTTTCAGGCTGATGGTTAGTCCAAATTCGTTACAGGCATGGGACAGACGATCAACAAGCCTCTGCAATCCCGCTTCTGTATGCGATACCCAGAGCAGCGTCGTCAGCGAACAGCATTTCTTGGATAAGAACCTCTCCAACTTTGGTTTTGGCATGCAGTTGGGCGATGTTGTATAGCTTCCCATCCGCTCTGGTACGGATGTAGATGCCCTCTGTGCAGTCAACAAAGGCGTCCTGAAGGAGCATGGAGAAGAAGATTCCGAAAAGTGTCGGTGCGAGGACACAGCCTTGCTTCACACCGCTGTTCACAGCGAAGGCATCAGAAGTTCTCCCGTTGTAGCAGACTCTACTTTGCATGTTCTCGTGAAAGGAAATGATAATTTGGAGCAGTCTCGGGGGGCATCCAATCTTCTGCAGGAGACTAAAGAGTCCACTTCGGCTGACCAGGTCAAAGGCTTTTGTCAGGTCTATGAAGGCAATATACAGCGGCTTTTGCTGCTCACGGCACTTCTCCTGCAGCTGGCGTAGTGAGAAGATCATGTCTACTGTAGATCGGCCTGCCCTGAAGCCGCACTGTGACTCTGGATACACCCGGGAGGCAAGACTCTGCAGGCGTGCCAGAACTACACGTGCGAAGACTTTTCCCACAACACTTAGGAGAGAGATGCCTCTATAGTTGTTGCAGTCGCTGCGGTCTCCCCTGTTCTTGTAGACAGTGACGATACTGGCATCACGCATATCTTGGGGTACGTTGCCTTTTTCCCAGCAAAGACACAAGAGCTCATGGAGGTGTTGCAGTAGTACTGGCTTGCCGCTCTTTAGAACTTCTGGTGGGATACCATCATTTCCAGGAGCCTTCCCGCAGGATAGACGGTCAATGGCTTTGCTGAGTTCTTCTTTTGTAGGCAGGGCATCCAGCTCCTCCATGATTGAAAGGCTAGGTAAGGTGTCCAAGGCAGCATCTGTTATCTTATTTTAGGCTGCATAAAGTTCCAGGTAATGTTCTACCCAGCATTCAAGCTGCTTACATTGGTCTGTGATGGCTTCTCCAGTCTTTGTCTTCAACGGTGCAGTCTTGATGGCGGTGGGACCGATTGCAGCTTTAATGCTGTCGTACATGTCCCTGGTATTTCCGCTGACTGCAGCTGTCTGAATCCTGCGGCACAGGTTCAACCAGTAGTCATTAGCACAACGGCGCGCAGTCTGTTGAACCTTGTTGCGAGCAGTTCTTAGGACATTATGTGTGCTAGAGATGGGGTTCTGCTTGTAGGCCAGCAGGGCTTTCCTCTTGGCTTCAACATCTGATTGCATCTCATCCCATTGAGTTTCGTACCAGTCTTCGCTCCGACGTTCCTTCTTCCCGAACACAGAGAAGGCTGAGGAGTAGATAGTATCCCTAGTAAAGGTGGCACCATTTACTATCAATATCATTGTCATTTGGAATTGAAGTGATCATTTTCTCATTGAACGTGTCATGAAATCGTTGACATCTCTCGAGGTCGTTGATACAGCAAGTGTTGATGCGTGGGAGACCTTTGGTTTTGGTTCGATGTATTTTCTTTGTCATCAATCTCACTTTGCTACTGACGAGGGAGTGATCTGAGTCGCAGTCTGCGCTGTGATAGCTCTGTGTGTGGAGAACACTGCTAAGGTCTGTACGCTTGGTGATGACAAGATCAAGTTGGTGCCAGTGTTGAGACCGAGGATGTCTCCAGGAGACTTTGTGGCGTTCTTTACCTTTGAAATAGGTGTTTGTCACACACAGACCACGTATTGAAATGTAGTATGAAATAATTGTTTTGATGTTTATATAATGTACAATGTATATCGCATTCGGGAGTCTGCTTGTGCACCATATGCGTTGGGCAGAGAGCCCTGAGTGCGGCAAATGGGGGATCTAGGTCTGTGTGCGCGACTGAGAAGCCTGCTCAATGTAACAAGCTGGGCTGACCAGAGTTTGTCATTGATGCACCAGGACTTATCTGCCCTAACCGTATGACAGCAGACAGATAGCATGCATAAAAATAATTGTAAAGTATTAAGTTCACTTTTTTTGGAGAAATTGATAAATATGCAAAATAATGATATTACGCAGATGAAGGCGCAAATGTATTCATATGTGAATGACGTGCCCCAAAAACAACAACAACAACGTTCATGCATGTTCATATCGTTGATGATATGATATCGACCTGATTTTGATTCTGTTTGCTTTATGTGATGGCACTACGTAAGGGCTTCAAAACTTCTACACAGAATTTTGACCTTTGACCTTGATTTTTTTACCTTTATTGTACATTTTGCTACAAAATGCTACTCCTTCGCCATTTCTAACCCGATTTCGATTCCGTTTGCTTTATGTGATGGCACTAGGTGAGGGCTTCAAAACTTCTACACAGAATTTTGACCTTTGACTTCTTTGACCTTTGACCTTGATTTTTGACCTTTATTGTACAATGGCTACAAAATGCTACTCCTTCACCATTTTTAACCCAATTTCGATTCCGTTTGCTTTATGTGATGGCACTAGGTAAGGGCTTCAAAACTTTCTACACAGAATTTTGACCTTTGACTTCTTTGACCTTTGACCTTGATTTTTTACCTATATTGTACATTGGCTACAAAATCCTTCGCCATTTCTAACCCGATTTCGATTCCGTTTGCTTTATGTGATGGCACTAGGTGAGGGCTTCAAAACTTCTACACAGAATTTTTGACCTTTGACTTCTTCGACCTTTGACCTTGATTTGTGACCTGTATTGTACATTTTGCTACAAAATGCTTCTTCCGGCGGGGACATATATTACGCACTGCGTAATTTCTACTTTTCCTTGTTTTTTTTAATTTTCCATTTGTATGCACATGTTACTCGATATTATTTTTAAATATGTATTTGATTTTGTAACCTTTGTATTTGACACAGGGCTCCCTTGCAAAGCAGGCCATTGTGGCTCTTAACGGGACAACCCTGCTTTTAAAGAAAACATTCATGAATTAGATAAAAATAGATATGTGGGAGAACTATTTGAAGTGTATCATATATCTCCAAGTTTAGTCTTTATGTCACATATGTTAATCTGCTTATTGTTAAAAATCATATGATTTGTTTTCCTTCATCAAAATTGGCAAAAATGGGAAAAATATCTGTAGTCTCTGGTTCAAATTAGTATGATGGCGTAAACAGCTAATGGTGAAAGCATGTCCGAGCTTGATCCCTTTTCAATCCCATCATGCATTTCATGTCATGCTTCCTCTAGCAGCAAGTTGGATAGTCGATAAGGTTTATCGGTTTAAGAGTATCAAAGACTGGCACTGTACATTTGGCATTTCATCACAGTTGCTCAGTTCAACCCAACAATGAAACAAGCACCTTCACATTTATGATTGGAAGTTGCATGTGGGTAGTATGTGATATCTATTTCTAGTATTTAGCAATAATTTCATAGAAATTTTTCAAAGAAAGATATTTGTTAAGTCATTGGGAAACAGAAAAGTATGAGAATACCATTTTGTAAACTGAAAATGTCATTACGTGAGGTCATAATTGTAGCTGTTTATGGACCTAAGCCCCCTGGATTGCCTGACTCTTATGCTGTCAAGCATGTGCAGGATTCGGACTCCTAACCTGTTGAGGACAAGTCCTGACTATTCTTGGGCAGGTGTTAATGGGAAATACGTCTCGCAGCAAAATCAGTCCGTCCTCAATGGGTTAATGAAGATTGCAGGTACTACTGTAAAGTGGAATTTTTTGTGGGGGCTATTTTTCTCACTCAGAGGAATAAGATGAATTTTGCATGTTTTTAATTTCGCGTGTACAACCATTGAGCAAGCACTTCTGCAACAACAGCTATTAACCTGTTGCGGACGGACTGATTTTGCTACTACACACATTTTTCATAGACATTTGCTGGAGTTTACTCAGGACTTGTCCTCAATGGGTTAAAGGTTTTGGCAGCACATAACATGGTAAAAAGTACTGGTCTGCATTATAATTATCAAATTCACTGCCACTAGGACCAGCAAGTTAGTAGGAAAATATGAATAACATATAGCAGCTGTACCCCTACAAATATTCCTACCCAGAAATCAAAGATATACACTGTACACTGTAGCATAAAATGAGCAAAAACAAAAAACAAAAATTGTACACCAATATTTTCTGACTACACCTTTTTGTTCCTTGAAATTCAGAACAGGCTACAGCTTTCAGACTTGGCTGAGTATTGGTCCTAGAGATGACCTTCTATATTTGATTTACTTCTTTTTCCACCATGGAAATTCTTGGTACATTGGACCATATTACAACTTTAATATAAATAGTATACACAAAGACATTACGCAAACTGGAATTGAATCTGAAACATATTGGCATACAATTGTACGTCATGTACATCACATACAACATCACAACATAATTTTAAATTGACATTGCTGGAAATGGTATGATGTTTATTGACAAGAGTTCCATATTTACTCCATATTGAAATTCATAAATATGCAGTCTATACAAAAAGTGTACAACATTTCAAATACCTTTTCAATTTCAGACATGTGTTTTTCACCTCCTACAAATGTATGGGTGAAAAAATAAGTCGTCTATTTGCCAAAGTAGAAACATGTCTGTGTTTGTTGTTGGCTTTCAGAGTTTTTATCTTAATACTTTCTGCTTTGTTGTCCCCGCCGTGTGATCAAAATCTTCAATTTGCTACTTCTCTGTCATTTATGAGCCAATTTTGATTCTGTTTGCTTTATATGATAGCACTACATGGGAGCTTTGAAACTTCTACACAGAATTTCAGTCGTGACCTTTGACCTTGACCTTTGACCTATATTGTACATTTTGCTACAAAATGCTACTCCTTCGCCATTTCTAACCCGATTTCGATTCCGTTTGCTTTATGTGATGGCACTAAGTGAGGGCTTCAAAACTTCTACACAGAATTTTGACCTTTGACTTCTTTGACCTTTGACCTTGATTTTTGACCTGTATTGTACATTTGGCTACAAAATGCTACTCCTTCGCCATTTCTAACCCGATTTCAATTCCGTTTGCTTTATGTGATGGCACTAGGTGAGGGCTTCAAAACTTCTACACAGAATTTTGACCTTTGACTTCTTTGACCTTTGACCTTGATTATTTGACCTATATTGTACATTTTGCTACAAAATGCTACTCCTTCGCCATTTCTAACCCGATTTCGATTCCGTTTGCTTTATGTGATGGCACTAGGTGAGGGCTTCAACACTTCTACACAGAATTTTGACCTTTGACTTCTTTGACCTTTGACCTTGATTTTTTGACCTGTATTGTACATTTTGCTACAAAATGCTACTCCTTCGCCATTTCTAACCCGATTTCGATTCCGTTTGCTTTATGTGATGGCACTAGGTGAGGGCTTCAACACTTCTACACAGAATTTTGACCTTTGACTTCTTTGACCTTTGACCTTGATTTTTTGACCTGTATTGTACATTTTGTTACAAAATGCTACTTCCGGCGGGGACATATATTACGCACGGCGTAATTTCTACTTTTCCTTGTTTCTGATATGCATTACATTCATTGATAGAAAAATCATCCTCAAGTCAGCAACTGCTCAATGAAGACTTTGTTGATATTTTACATCGCGTGGAATATACTATAAAAGTGGATATTTTGCGCTACAAATTTTTCGCGCTTGGCCAGATAAGAAGAGTTTCCTGTGTTTTTAATTCTGCGGAATGAAGACATCAATTACTGGAACGTACATGCATGGCAAGCAAAAATATTTGTATGCTTTCATTTTTGGGCTAGTTTTAATTGCAAGAAATGTGCAAAAATGTCTACTCAGCGAAAATTTCCACTTTTACAGTACAATGATATTAATACTCTGCTATAAATTTGAAATGTATCTCTATTACTGAAAGTCATGATTGCATACCCTGATTGTGCTTATCACCTAGATGCTAAAACATAAACGCTGGATTTTTTCGACAGTCGCATCCTTCACTTCACAAATTTTGTGTGTTTTGTGAAAACAGCCCTTGAATAATTGGAGACCTTGTGTGTAGCATGGGGACACCATCGATGATGGACATGGTACTAATTTACTACTCTACTTGCCCGACAAGTATGTCTAATTGTAATTCCGCGAAAAACTTCTCGTTTATAATGATGTCATTTGCTGGGTCAGTTTTTCGCTTCTTAGACAAACACCATTGATACATACGCTATTACGACGGTTTCAACCGTTCTGGTTGAAACGCAACTTCGACCCAGTTCCCCCCGCATAAAAATGGTCATTATTATTTTTTCCAGCTTGGTTTTCAAACCAATCTGGAAAAAATATATACAGGATTAATCAGTAAACATTTTGACTCACCTCTTCCACTGCTTCCTCCTGTTTTCTGGTTGTTTCCTCTACTTCTTTGCAGCGCTCCTCAATTCATCACCGTCTTCGTTTAAAAAATGACCGCACAAATATCTATGGCAAGCCAAATGCTCCATACAATCACTATATCGGTAGATATCTACACTTACGTTTATTGACTAAAGTACATGTACCGGTACTAGTAAGTGCTTACATTGGTCTGTGATGGCTTCTCCAGTCTTTGTCTTCAACGGTGCAGTCTTGATGGCGGTGGGACCGATTGCAGCTTTAATGCTGTCGTACATGTCCCTGGTATTTCCGCTGACTGCAGCTGTCTGAATCCTGCGGCACAGGTTCAACCAGTAGTCATTAGCACAACGGCGCGCAGTCTGTTGAACCTTGTTGCGAGCAGTTCTTAGGACATTATGTGTGCTAGAGATGGGGTTCTGCTTGTAGGCCAGCAGGGCTTTCCTCTTGGCTTCAACATCTGATTGCATCACATCCCAGTGAGTTTCGTACCAGTCTTCGCTCCGACGTTCCTTCTTCCCGAACACAGAGAAGGCTGAGGAGTAGATAGTATCCCTAAGGTGGCACCATTTACTATCAATATCATTGTCATTTGGAATTGAAGTGATCATTTTCTCATTGAACGTGTCATGAAATCGTTGACATCTCTCGAGGTCGTTGATACAGCAAGTGTTGATGCGTGGGAGACCTTTGGTTTTGGTTCGATGTATTTTCTTTGTCATCAATCTCACTTTGCTACTGACGAGGGAGTGATCTGAGTCGCAGTCTGCGCTGTGATAGCTCTGTGTGTGGAGAACACTGCTAAGGTCTGTACGCTTGGTGATGACAAGATCAAGTTGGTGCCAGTGTTGAGACCGAGGATGTCTCCAGGAGACTTTGTGGCGTTCTTTACCTTTGAAATAGGTGTTTGTCACACACAGACCACGTATTGAAATGTAGTATGAAATAATTGTTTTGATGTTTATATAATGTACAATGTATATCGCATTCGGGAGTCTGCTTGTGCACCATATGCGTTGGGCAGAGAGCCCTGAGTGCGGCAAATGGGGGATCTAGGTCTGTGTGCGCGACTGAGAAGCCTGCTCAATGTAACAAGCTGGGCTGACCAGAGTTTGTCATTGATGCACCAGGACTTATCTGCCCTAACCGTATGACAGCAGACAGATAGCATGCATAAAAATAATTGTAAAGTATTAAGTTCACTTTTTTTGGAGAAATTGATAAATATGCAAAATAATGATATTACGCAGATGAAGGCGCAAATGTATTCATATGTGAATGACGTGCCCCAAAAACAACAACAACAACGTTCATGCATGTTCATATCGTTGATGATATGATATCGACCTGATTTTGATTCTGTTTGCTTTATGTGATGGCACTACGTAAGGGCTTCAAAACTTCTACACAGAATTTTGACCTTTGACCTTGATTTTTTTACCTTTATTGTACATTTTGCTACAAAATGCTACTCCTTCGCCATTTCTAACCCGATTTCGATTCCGTTTGCTTTATGTGATGGCACTAGGTGAGGGCTTCAAAACTTCTACACAGAATTTTGACCTTTGACTTCTTTGACCTTTGACCTTGATTTTTGACCTTTATTGTACAATGGCTACAAAATGCTACTCCTTCACCATTTTTAACCCAATTTCGATTCCGTTTGCTTTATGTGATGGCACTAGGTAAGGGCTTCAAAACTTTCTACACAGAATTTTGACCTTTGACTTCTTTGACCTTTGACCTTGATTTTTTACCTATATTGTACATTGGCTACAAAATCCTTCGCCATTTCTAACCCGATTTCGATTCCGTTTGCTTTATGTGATGGCACTAGGTGAGGGCTTCAAAACTTCTACACAGAATTTTTGACCTTTGACTTCTTCGACCTTTGACCTTGATTTGTGACCTGTATTGTACATTTTGCTACAAAATGCTTCTTCCGGCGGGGACATATATTACGCACTGCGTAATTTCTACTTTTCCTTGTTTTTTTTAATTTTCCATTTGTATGCACATGTTACTCGATATTATTTTTAAATATGTATTTGATTTTGTAACCTTTGTATTTGACACAGGGCTCCCTTGCAAAGCAGGCCATTGTGGCTCTTAACGGGACAACCCTGCTTTTAAAGAAAACATTCATGAATTAGATAAAAATAGATATGTGGGAGAACTATTTGAAGTGTATCATATATCTCCAAGTTTAGTCTTTATGTCACATATGTTAATCTGCTTATTGTTAAAAATCATATGATTTGTTTTCCTTCATCAAAATTGGCAAAAATGGGAAAAATATCTGTAGTCTCTGGTTCAAATTAGTATGATGGCGTAAACAGCTAATGGTGAAAGCATGTCCGAGCTTGATCCCTTTTCAATCCCATCATGCATTTCATGTCATGCTTCCTCTAGCAGCAAGTTGGATAGTCGATAAGGTTTATCGGTTTAAGAGTATCAAAGACTGGCACTGTACATTTGGCATTTCATCACAGTTGCTCAGTTCAACCCAACAATGAAACAAGCACCTTCACATTTATGATTGGAAGTTGCATGTGGGTAGTATGTGATATCTATTTCTAGTATTTAGCAATAATTTCATAGAAATTTTTCAAAGAAAGATATTTGTTAAGTCATTGGGAAACAGAAAAGTATGAGAATACCATTTTGTAAACTGAAAATGTCATTACGTGAGGTCATAATTGTAGCTGTTTATGGACCTAAGCCCCCTGGATTGCCTGACTCTTATGCTGTCAAGCATGTGCAGGATTCGGACTCCTAACCTGTTGAGGACAAGTCCTGACTATTCTTGGGCAGGTGTTAATGGGAAATACGTCTCGCAGCAAAATCAGTCCGTCCTCAATGGGTTAATGAAGATTGCAGGTACTACTGTAAAGTGGAATTTTTTGTGGGGGCTATTTTTCTCACTCAGAGGAATAAGATGAATTTTGCATGTTTTTAATTTCGCGTGTACAACCATTGAGCAAGCACTTCTGCAACAACAGCTATTAACCTGTTGCGGACGGACTGATTTTGCTACTACACACATTTTTCATAGACATTTGCTGGAGTTTACTCAGGACTTGTCCTCAATGGGTTAAAGGTTTTGGCAGCACATAACATGGTAAAAAGTACTGGTCTGCATTATAATTATCAAATTCACTGCCACTAGGACCAGCAAGTTAGTAGGAAAATATGAATAACATATAGCAGCTGTACCCCTACAAATATTCCTACCCAGAAATCAAAGATATACACTGTACACTGTAGCATAAAATGAGCAAAAACAAAAAACAAAAATTGTACACCAATATTTTCTGACTACACCTTTTTGTTCCTTGAAATTCAGAACAGGCTACAGCTTTCAGACTTGGCTGAGTATTGGTCCTAGAGATGACCTTCTATATTTGATTTACTTCTTTTTCCACCATGGAAATTCTTGGTACATTGGACCATATTACAACTTTAATATAAATAGTATACACAAAGACATTACGCAAACTGGAATTGAATCTGAAACATATTGGCATACAATTGTACGTCATGTACATCACATACAACATCACAACATAATTTTAAATTGACATTGCTGGAAATGGTATGATGTTTATTGACAAGAGTTCCATATTTACTCCATATTGAAATTCATAAATATGCAGTCTATACAAAAAGTGTACAACATTTCAAATACCTTTTCAATTTCAGACATGTGTTTTTCACCTCCTACAAATGTATGGGTGAAAAAATAAGTCGTCTATTTGCCAAAGTAGAAACATGTCTGTGTTTGTTGTTGGCTTTCAGAGTTTTTATCTTAATACTTTCTGCTTTGTTGTCCCCGCCGTGTGATCAAAATCTTCAATTTGCTACTTCTCTGTCATTTATGAGCCAATTTTGATTCTGTTTGCTTTATATGATAGCACTACATGGGAGCTTTGAAACTTCTACACAGAATTTCAGTCGTGACCTTTGACCTTGACCTTTGACCTATATTGTACATTTTGCTACAAAATGCTACTCCTTCGCCATTTCTAACCCGATTTCGATTCCGTTTGCTTTATGTGATGGCACTAAGTGAGGGCTTCAAAACTTCTACACAGAATTTTGACCTTTGACTTCTTTGACCTTTGACCTTGATTTTTGACCTGTATTGTACATTTGGCTACAAAATGCTACTCCTTCGCCATTTCTAACCCGATTTCAATTCCGTTTGCTTTATGTGATGGCACTAGGTGAGGGCTTCAAAACTTCTACACAGAATTTTGACCTTTGACTTCTTTGACCTTTGACCTTGATTATTTGACCTATATTGTACATTTTGCTACAAAATGCTACTCCTTCGCCATTTCTAACCCGATTTCGATTCCGTTTGCTTTATGTGATGGCACTAGGTGAGGGCTTCAACACTTCTACACAGAATTTTGACCTTTGACTTCTTTGACCTTTGACCTTGATTTTTTGACCTGTATTGTACATTTTGCTACAAAATGCTACTCCTTCGCCATTTCTAACCCGATTTCGATTCCGTTTGCTTTATGTGATGGCACTAGGTGAGGGCTTCAACACTTCTACACAGAATTTTGACCTTTGACTTCTTTGACCTTTGACCTTGATTTTTTGACCTGTATTGTACATTTTGTTACAAAATGCTACTTCCGGCGGGGACATATATTACGCACGGCGTAATTTCTACTTTTCCTTGTTTCTGATATGCATTACATTCATTGATAGAAAAATCATCCTCAAGTCAGCAACTGCTCAATGAAGACTTTGTTGATATTTTACATCGCGTGGAATATACTATAAAAGTGGATATTTTGCGCTACAAATTTTTCGCGCTTGGCCAGATAAGAAGAGTTTCCTGTGTTTTTAATTCTGCGGAATGAAGACATCAATTACTGGAACGTACATGCATGGCAAGCAAAAATATTTGTATGCTTTCATTTTTGGGCTAGTTTTAATTGCAAGAAATGTGCAAAAATGTCTACTCAGCGAAAATTTCCACTTTTACAGTACAATGATATTAATACTCTGCTATAAATTTGAAATGTATCTCTATTACTGTTGCAGTAACATTATAGTGGTGTCCTAGACAAGAAATATGCCAACACCAATGGATGAGACTGGAGATGCTAGTGTGGCAAATGGTGGAATGGAGCCCAGCACTGATGCAAAGACAGTGGGAGAAGACACACACAGTGCAGGGGATGCAGGTAAATTAACATCTCGGACTAAAATGTACTTTGTGCTAAACCAGGGCAATGCAACTTTTATGATACGTGTATACACCAATCCTCAAATGCAGTCATCCATATCTGCACCATTTCCTGTACTCCTGCTCCATTTCATATGATAATGGCTGTAGCCTTGGTAATTAGAAGGCTGGGTAGTTTAGTCAGATTCATGAGCATGTTTGACTATCGTATTGTTAGGACAAGCTGTATTTTATTCAGCCGATCTTTATTTGAGTAGAACCAGGAGCTGCCATCTGTGAGGTCTCGTTGGCCTCAACTAACCCCTCTCCTTTCACAGCATATCATTTAGATGACTCATTTAACTAATTCCATGAAACCAGGGAACAGATGGAAAATCTATAAAGCTTGTAGTAAACCACAGGTGCGATTTACTAGTACAGTGTAGATGGTTGACTAGAACCCCTGCTAAATTCAGTTTTATTGGAGAGTGTACACTGGGGAGAAAAAAAAAGATATCAAATAAAGTGAATGAATCCAAAACAAAACATACTGTATATGCCACATATTTCGCTAGGTTTTTACTGTCGTGAATTTTGTGAGTCAGGTTCTATTCACAAATTTACAGACACACAAGAATATTGACTTTGATCCCAATATGAATGTGACGTGCATGTATACATTTTCCATTCGTTACGTTACTGCACGATTGCGAAATTAACCACTCGTAAAATCGTCGGGAAGTCCTGACTCGCGAAAATTTAGACTTGCTAAGTATATGCCATGTGCAGTATTAGTTTCATTATGAGCATCATCTTAGAAATAACCATACTTTTTACAGGTATCAGAATGTGTTTGAGTTACATACATTGTAGCAAGGGATCCCATAGATAGACCTACGTGTGTACGTACCAGTACACAAGAGTTATGTGGTCACTTGGCTTTGGAAGTGGGTACATATTATATGACTGCAGTTTTTTTTTACAATTATAATCATGGAATCACTTTGAATTTTCTGCACAGAGACTTCTGTTGGGTAAGTATTATTGCAGAAGTAATCAGGGGACTATTTTTCACTTTTTCAGGTCTTTTTGAAGAGATATCATAGTGATACAGCTGTACCAGGATGCCAGAATGTTGTAATTTTGGATGTTAACTGAATGTAAAAGAGTCTTGCATTGCTGTTATAAAGTATCATTGCTTTCCATCTCAATAATTTTCTCGTAAAGGTTTATCCCTTTTGAGAGTTTAAAAGTGGGGGAAAATGTGTGTCGGTACTCAAAATATTCTAGTTTGTCGTAATATATTTGAGATTTGTGATTTTATTTGTTTAATCAGAGAAATTAGTGAATGATGTTCTACAAACCAGTTTTACATGGATGTGGGATTTTGCTCACTGTGTCCAAATGTCTTAAAGCAGCATTATTGTTTGTACTACTCAATCACAGTCAGGTAAGTCTATCTCCTAGAGATGTAGAGTGTCATAACAAATATCTATTGTTACTTAAACATTACAAGGCTGACATATTTGCCAGTATTACCTTGCAATAGTTTGCCTGGACACAGTAAGATGCTGTGTGCCAACAAGCTACCACCAACACAATACATTGTATCTTGTCTTACAGATGCACTTGGGCTTCTTCTGTGCCTTGATGATCTATTCAATTCATGGACATTTAGTTAATTTTCTGGCAGACATGGTAGACCAGATACATGTATGTGCATGCAGTCACGTTAGCAGCATGGTTCAAAGTCCCTGCAATTTACTATATTTTTCTTATGTGTGGAGGGGATTCAGGGCCTATCATCTCTAACCCATCTGCATGACTAAAACCTGTTGACTCTAAAAACTTGAGACTTGTTTGTTGAGTTATTTCCAGTGCATACCTCTTACACATCTCAAGCAAGTTTAGATCTCACTACTAACAGCATGCTGTCATTCTCTTTAATATTGCGCTTTGATAACTACTGTGCTCGTTTTCAGTTGCCATGCTTCAAAATTGTGCCAATGACACACGACCAATCTGTTTCCTGATTCACATCCTATCCTTCTTTCTGTCGTGTTTATTTCCTGTCTCTGCATTTGACAGACCCATATGGTAAACTTGTTTATGACCTCAAGTGCATTAAAGTGCTTAGTGCAGTGTTCGAAAGTATATGAACTAAACAGTGTCAATTACTTGATTCTTTTGAAAGATAACATTTATTTTTACCTTCTCTTGCTGGAAAGAAAGTATAAAATACCATGCAAATATTTTGAGAGCTGCTAGCAGCAAGTTTTGACACCTCAAGTATTAGCATTTGAATATATGCAGGATAGAGCTATATGACACAATTTTATAAGCTCCTCAAAAACATGTTGTGGAGAAAAAAAAATGAGGGTATGAAATGACATAACAATATTCTACATATAAGGGGAATGCTCATGTTGTGTGCAAACAAAATGAATGGAAAAAAGTTCGCATCTTATGAAATAATATATTTAAAAGTAAGTAAATTTATTAGAGAATAGTGATTATACATGCAAGAAAAAAAAATTTCAGTGAAAAAAAAAAGCTCCCTAGAGAGAGATCATCTTCCTCTAGTGAATGAATACCTTGTGCAATGTATTTTGGCATTAAAAGAAAAAAAAAATGCAACAGGTATTGGGGGTTTTGTCCTACGACAAGGAAACCTTGAAATAGCAGGATTTTAGTATGAGCAAAAAAAAAGAGGAAGAAGAAAAAAAAAAAGAAAGGTCAACATACAAGTGAAGGAATTTTTCTTTTTCCATTTGTCATGTTTGGTTTTTCAGAAAGTCTCGGTCCTATTTTTGGTGATGAGATACCCAGTAATGTCTCATCTCAGACTAAATCTAAAAATTGATTGCATTTGTTCTTTCACTGTGAAATAGGGCTAAGATTTTTTTTTTTATTGAACAGATCATCTGTCCTTTTTTTATAATACTTTAAATCATTTTCAGAATACACTTCATGTTAAAAAATATTTTATTTGTTAAATATCAAATCAAAAGCCATAGCCCCAACAAGCCTATTGTTGTGTTGACGATTGGCCATCTGACACTGTACTGCAGAAATGCGCAGCTTGTAAAATTACCCTTTGTGAGAACTTAACACGTAATCAGTCATCAGAAATGGGTTTGAACTACGTCTCTGTGTATATGATGTGTCACTGTTATACTGTTATTGTAATGTTTCATTATCGTAGTGAGTTTGTGTTCTTTATCTTTCTCACTCCTTTCAGATGCACCTCTGTCTCTAGAAGCACCTTCTGTTACCCATCACCCTGACAACTCCTCCTCTCCCTCCCATCCCCCTAGCAACCCTGTTTCTAACACCCTCCCCCTTTCTGAGTCCATTGCACCTGTTTCTGCCTCTCATACTACACAAAGTACTCATGCTAGTGATAACACCCACATTGAAGACACCCAATCACTGCACCAGGAACCCAGCATGAATGAAGAAAATGAGTTAACTGATGAACACACTGCCATTGAATCTTCTATAGAAACAGGTGTCCATGTTGGAAATGGCTCAAGTGGTAGTACAGGTGAACCAAGCAGTTCTAGTGTTGATCCCCGGGAAATTCTAGCCCAGTTAGCTGTAGAAGCCGATGATTTTGATTTTGGCGATGATTCACGCAGTCATGAATCAGATGTTGACCCAGAAATGATTCTTGCACAAATCAGAGCAGAAACAGAAAATTTCAACAGCAGTGGCAGTGAAATGGAACAGACATCTCCCATAATGAGTGTCAATACTATTGAGAGGTGCAGTGATTATGACATATGTGGACCCACAGAAAATACTCCTGTTTCTGCAACAGATGAACCAATATCTGAGGTAATATCCAATGGATTTGGAAGTAAAGCACATCCTACTGACATACCATCCGCACAAGAAAACCCTGAAGACACTAGAGATAAGGAAGAAAGTGATAAAAATGCTCTCACTGAAGCCAGCGACTCTTGTGATGCTTCAATCACAAGTGACCAACAGAAAACTGATAGCGTAGAACATGAAAGGGATCTTTCTGTTGAACCTGAAAATGCATCTGTTGATATGCCTAGTAGTGTTGGAGAAGAAACCTGTGTTGTTACCCAGGAAGAGGAAAATAATGAAACTGAGAACTCAAGACAGTTAGATTCCAGAAATAATGACACCAACCTGAATTTGTGTGGTCTGGAAACTCATGAGAGTTTTCAGGATATCACTTTCACTGCTTCCAAAGCAAGTATAGATGATCAAACAGGAAATCAATCTGACAATGCAAACAGTTCCACAAAAGATGCTCTGTCTTGTGACAGACCTGATCAGGAAATGACAGATTATCAACTATCAACTACAGTTACTTTACCACAACCCACAGATCTCACTCCTTCACCAAAGGAAGAAGTAGATGCTGAATCCCATGAAGAGACCCCATCTGATGTTTCAAATATCACACCAAGTGAAAATCCCCAAATTGATATCCAAACACCTGCTGAAAGCACAGGTATCAGTTTTGATTCACAAACTGAGTTGGTTAACCATCAAGCAGAGATACACCTAAATGGCATTAAAGATGAGATGCCATCAGGAAGAGATGAAGGCAATTCTCAGGACATTGCTTTTCACTCACTGGACGTCCAGGCAGAAAGTGCTGACTCGCCATCTCCATTAGAACCTCAAAATATAGAAAATACTGCCACAGCCCTGTCTGATAATTCAGTCTGCACAGCTTCTGCAGACAGCATGTCACATATGACAGGAGAAAATGAAGTCATCCTGGATCCCCTCAAAAATTCGGAGGAGATAGGAGACTTGCCAACAGAAACCCTGGCATACCTGACAGAAATGGAAAACTTGGACAAACACATAGGGGAAGACGTTGACACTACCCCAGAAAGTGTCAATGAAAATGATGCAAGAGATCTAAAATCACAAGAAATATGCCCAGATGTTGATGAAGAGGCAACTGTGGTATCTGTGACACCATGCACACTGATATCTGCACAGAATCAAAAGGACCTGTCTGCAAATT
This sequence comes from Diadema antillarum, assembly GCF_040938485.1. Lineage (NCBI taxonomy): Eukaryota > Metazoa > Echinodermata > Echinoidea > Diadematoida > Diadematidae > Diadema > Diadema antillarum. The sequence continues at coordinate 642,695 of NW_027272035.1, read as the reverse complement.
TGACAGCTAACATTGAGTCAAATGAGGGCCCTGGTGAGCAGCCGACATCTTCCCAGTCCAATGTCACTTCACCAGTGGCTGAAGAAAGTGCACTTGATATCTCTCAGTCAGACCAGACATTACCCCATGAAGATGCCCCTAAAGAAAAGACAGTCTGTACTCCGCCTTCAGGCACCCTTCCCATTACTTGCCAAATACCTGAACAAACTTTATCTGAAATCACTGCTGGTCCAACCCCTGACACTCCAGACCACCCAATCTCAGAAAAAGAAGAGGACGTTGACATATCGGACTTTGTGCTTGTCCATCCCAGTGAAGTTCCTTCTCCCAAAAGTGCTAATGAGTTTGGCGTAGTTGAAGCCAACATAGAGAATGGAGGTGAAGAGACAAGACAAGGAGATGATACACAGGCCGCTGGACAGCATTTGGATAGCCCCACCAAAGGCAAAGATGGTAAACTTTATTTTTAATATGATATTATTTGTAGCATTAGCAAGTTTCATAAAATGCTATCTTTGTGGATTGTGAATATCTGTGAGTGATTGTCACTGCATGTCTGCATGTTTAATTATCATGAATGGGGAGGTGTTTTGTTTTCCAGGTTAACTCAGATACAATGTGGTATGTGGGGAAAGTAACAATATGGGGTTCTTCATTTCTGCTGACTGCTTTATTAGTCAATTGACTAACAATTTGACCAACAGACAAGCATGCTTCCTTTGATGATTGGCATGCATGTCTGGAAACTAATTATTGTCAATGAATAGGGATTACCTAATCCCCTTAATCCCAATTGCGTCTTCCTTGGGCTGTCCTGTTACACTGAGACACATTGTAATACCTGAGTGGGCTTGCCAACTTTACAACTAAACATTCTAGGTCAAGTTAGGAAAGATTTCTGAATGATTTTTAAAAAGCTTTGCAAGTCAAGCAAAGTGTCAGAACACAGGGTTAACTTGCTCTTTGTTTTTCATTTTTTCTTCTAAATTTACTCACTTGTGAAAAAATTTATCATGTCTAAATAGGACATGTTAATGTTGGTTCTTTCATAGAACTGAATGATACTCCTTAAGTAGAACATGAAGAATATTGGTTTACTTTTGTCCCATTGCATATTTTTAGACCCAATCACATATTCTGTGACTTACATTGTAAATCAAATCACAAATGCAGTTTATCCAGTATAGAACAGGTACCAGTGATTGAGCTTATGGCTACATGATGGTTCACTTTGTTATCACATGCGCAAGTAAATGACTTTATGATGTGCCTGTCAAAATTTACATTCTTGATGTTAAAGATTTATCATTCATGAAATTTACAATGTACTCTGTATCTTTGTCAAATTTTCATACATTGGCAGGACACCCCTCACACTGTTGCTTTTAGACATTTATGTACAGTGTTCTTTCCATCCAGCACTGTATTGTGGAAAAACTTGCTTTATAAGTTGAAATGTTACTGTGGCACCACTTGTTTAGTATTTGTTTTATGCTTCTTCATGGGAACCATATCACATGTTGAGAGATATTAAGGTTTGAAATTTAATCTATAGCAAGCTATCAGAGTGCTGATAAGGGAACCTATAGAACCATGAAGTATGCTTATTACCCCTTATCAGTATTAAAGCAGCATTATAATGCCAGAGAGTGTGTTCAAAAGTAAAATATGCACACATCCCCACCCACACAGACACAAGCACACGCACAAAGCTAAGCAAAAGACACCATACAATGCATAATACACATCATTGTATAGTGTGGATCTACGCCCACCCCTCAAAATATAGTCTGTATATGATTTTTAATCAGTGAAAATTATTTTATGTTGGAATCTTTTCACATTGCCATAGAACACAAATGGGCTAAAGCACAGGTTGTTATCTGTCTCTGAAGAATGCCAGAAGCTTTCTGTATGGGGGCTGTCTGTATGTCTGTCTGTTTATGGTTTGTCTGCCCCCATGGCCCAGGTCTTTATGTGATGGAGAAACCAACAACAAAGTAGAAGTATGTGAACGGTGGCGAATAAAATTGTCTTTCGCATTGCAGTGCAAAAACCTGTAGCTTGTGAGTGAGTGTCGCTTCTAAGAATTGCAAGGGCGTGGAGGCAACAGGTTTACAGACTCAGTATTCACACAGTGTTTCACCCGACAGAGTGAACAGTTAATTTAACTCTAAGATGGGACAGACTAGTAGAACAGACCACATGGACCAGAGCACTATTTGTCAGGAGCTGGGAATGGCTTCACATTCTGTGTTCCACCAACTTTGTCACTTTCACTTCCCCTCCTAAATGTACATGGTGTATTTATAGACTTGTATGCACTTGATTTTAAAAGTCCTATTGTATTATGAGGTGAAGTTCAAAGAGGAAATGTGCTTAGCAGTGAAGAGTAGGCAGTAGGAGTGGGAGGGAACAAGGAGTCGGAACAATACAAGCTATGTCTCAGTTTCTGTACCAGCACACAGATTTTTTTTAGCATACACGTATATATACACTGTAGGAGATGCTGTGTAGAATGAAGAATTTTACATGGGTGACTGCTTTGCATATTGTCAATGTACAAGTGTAAATAGCAGCAATGTGTTTATTCTTACGAGTATTAGTCTCAACGCTTTCCATGCCAATGAGTCAAATGTGCACAATTTTCACCCACATACCTATGGACAGGAAATAAATATGGCATGCAGGGTTAGATGTGTCATTCCTTCATGGCACAGATAAGAGTAATGATTATGTTTCAGAGTTGTATGCATACAAGTATACAATGGTAATTATTTCAGAGTTGCTGTCAAGGTAATCTTTGCCAATCTTAGCCTTTTGCCAAGGCCCTCGATGTCACTGTATGGTGGTGAGCGAATGGGGCAAATGAAGCGAACTCAGCTGTGTTGGACAGCGCGAGAGCCTTTTGAGATCTTATTTGCATCCTTATGTTGGCCTTTTGATTTACCAATTTTTGCTCCCAGAATTGGGCAACCAATCTGCGTGCCTATCTGCCCGAGCCCGATTTGCATATAAAAATATGGCGAATGCACACCACAGACCTCCATGAGTGATGAGTGATGCATGCGAACAGGCCGGACAACACCAAGACAGAAGATGTGGGGAGCGCACCATTCCATTGGTCGACCAGAACCCATTGATATGACTATTCAGGGGGTTCGTGTTTTGTGAATAATAATGTGTGAAGCAGATCTCAAAAGGCCCCCGCACTCTCGCGCTCGGTTGGGCTCGCTTCGCTTGCCAGTTATAGCCATCACATAGCAAGAAAGGTTTGACAAAAGGCTATGCCAATCTGAGCAAACAGAACATGCAAGACAAGGCCTGTCTACATTGTCAAAAAGACATTTCAGCTCTCCAAATTGCTGATTCAATCATACTGTTCATGGAATTATTTGTCTTTGACTTCAAGGGCATTTTGTTCCATGCTGGATAACTTCATTGTTTGCACTTAATCACTATTGGGCTGTATACATTATCTTATCATGATGTTCATTGTACAATGTACATAGATAGAGATATTACAAGCACATAATTGTAAGTCCTCTATAGTACTCTTCCATATTTTGTCTGGTAGTACAGCTGTATTGGCAACCAACACTTGTTAGCCTCGTCGGAGAACCCTCTCAATCACTCTGGAGTTGCAGATTTTTGTATAAAGTTTCCCCAAAGACAGTAGTAGCCAAACCAAAACTTCCTGGACATTCAGAATATAAGTTTTGTAAACTCATGTATGACAGGAAGTACATGTATGTATGCTTTCGACAACTGTTGGCAGCATTCAAGAACTGGATAGAGATATCTGTTTGTATGTTTGTATTCTAGCATTACAACCTTGTGACACTTGGAAGATGCCATATCATCAGCCAATATCATATGATATGTTGCTGCTAATCTTAGTGTGACTGTTGGCAGTAACTGGATATCTGATAAAGTTCCTTGGGTGTAGCTATGTTAATAATTTTGTCTCGTGACAGCATTGTTATCAGTCAGTGGGACTAAGATGGGTATGTTTACCATGAATGGACTCTTTCAGTCATCCCTCAGCATGTGACCATGTGGCTCGAGTTCACCATTCCCATTCCAGGCCTGTCAGGGTTGCCAGACATCACATTCATGTGCCATCCTGTAGCCTCAAATGTTTGTGTGTGTTTGTTTCTATATGTTGAAAGGTACAGGTATTCTTCCATTCACCAACATATGTTTAGTGCTCTGATATTGCCATTACATACGTACATTTGTAGACTTAATCATTGTGATTTTTAGGATGGCTATCTAGGTTTATAATTGTATTTCATAGATGTGGAGAAAACTCATAATTTTCATTGTGCATTCTCAAAGATTACAAAAATCATGAGTCACTGTAACAAGCCAGCTCTCACTTTCTAAACCTATAGCATTTGTGACCGGCGACAACGAGTTCAGGCAAAAGTCAGTAATTTTGAAAATTCATTTTTTCACTGAATCACATTGCCCATTTCCTAAGCTTTGCATTGATATAAAATACTTGTATTCTTCGGCACCGTAAGTAGGCATAGAAAGTGAAATATAATGCACTTTTTAAGTTGTTAGCCTGACAAAATTGCGAGAAAACAGGCTTTGAAGATTGACCTCTTTCTCAAAGACAATGTCCAAGCGACAAAGCGAGATGAGAATCACCCATCCGTATGATGGTGCCAATCGATATTAAGCTCTGCCTCTAGCAATCACAGCGCCTTCTGATTGGCTCACTGAGAGAGTCAGATTTCCCGGGCACCTTCCTCGGAACTCAGCATATGGAGCCGAAAAACAACGCATTTCCCTTGAGTTTGTCTACCATTTTGTCTTTCAAGATGGCAGATAAGATAATTGCAAGCTTGGTGGTGTACGTGTGTAAGGTGCACGCATTACCCAGTGGCATCCACCTGTGGTACGCCATGCGCGTGTGCATGTAACGGGAGCGGGTGGCGAATCTGCACAATTACAAATTGCGTTTTCAAAGTGGTTGATTTTTCTTTATCATTGGGGACCACTTCTAAGGCAGAAAATTGCTAGAGCTGGCAATGGTCACGCATCCTGTTTTGCTTTGTTTTTACAAGCCACGCATATGTTGCTTTGTTCTATGGTGTTTCCTATATCAAAACAAACAAACAAACACGACTCGTTAGTATGGTGCAATCTTGATGTGTAGTATTTGAATATTGGTCATAATATGTCACCGCTTTTTTCCTCTCGTCTACTGTCCTTTGATCCAATCTGCTGTCATAATATTTACTACTAGTAGACAAGTTTGAGAAAATTGTTAGTTTTCTTTTCACACGATTATGTCATACTACAAGTGACAGGTAACCTTCCGGTAGCATGTTTCACGATTTATGTAGTGATTTGCGACTCTGATGTGATCAAACCATGTTCCCCATGTATCAGTTTACATGTTGGAAGTTAGTGCTGCTGTTCACTTTTTGTTTCACTTCCGTTGTCGAGCATTGCGGTAGAATAGCTCAGATAGAAAGCCAAACGAAGAGCACGTACTACAGAGCGAGTGTATCTATTTTAGCAGAACAATGAAGGACGTAATCATGTACGTGTGGACAAAGCATTGAACTCCCAAAATGCTGCAACTGGTGTCTCCGAAAGCCAAACTATGTAAATGTGTGTGAGGCACCAGCCAATTGCATGTGAGACCCTGCGCCATAGCAACACTGGGCATATTGGCGTGGCATTCGAAAGAAGCTCGAAACTGACAAGTGTGATCCAACCTAGGGTGTTTCAAATTCCATTTTCGATAGTAAAAACTGAGTCTTATGCTTTGAAATTTAGTGTGGATGTAGAAAACATATCAAAGATTTGATTTCTGCAAAAATCCAAAATCGACAAAAATAATGGTCAATATCTCTGTACCCCGCCTAGTAGGGAATTTGCTCTTGCGACTTTTGCCTGAAACCGTTGTCGCGGGTCACATTTGTTTTCATGATTGTCAAAGACACTTAATAAAGCTTATCCTCACTGCCCCCTTCCCGCAAAAAGAAAAGAATTTTAAACCAACCATATCTTAGTTTCCATATCCCAGATGAGATACACAGTGTGTCATTTTGTGCCTAAACATTGTATCTGCGCTCATTTATTTCACTCAACTGCAACTGCAAGTTGAGAGAGAAAGAAAAAATAAATCAGCACTGATGATGAGTTTTGAGTATTATCTATCCATTTAATTTGTAGAATCAGCTACCAATGGAGGTCATGTGCTCAGAGAAAACAGCCCGGACACCAGTGAGTCCAGTCCCAAGGTCAATATTGATGTTCCTACCGTTTCTGCGGCGATGCACATCAAGAAAACAGACAATACCACAACTGATGGTCAAGCCGGGTCAAAGGTCGAAGAAGGGGATGACAAGGTGGGCGATTTGAGCAGCCATGTGCAGCGTCGAGAGAAGGGAGGTGGAGGGGATGTCAGCAGTGACAAAAGGAAGTCCTTGATGCTATGGGTGGATCCTCAGCTGGTGCAGACTGTCCGGGTGGAACAGGGTGTGTCCAAGTCGCCTCAGCACTCTCCAGAAAACATCCCCAACGACATGAAGCGGCTGAAGAAGGTGGTGAGGAAAGAGCGGTGGGCGGCTGAAACCGAGCATGAAGTCAGGAAAGATGTGTGGAAGAAACTCTGTCTTCAGAACAGTGCAGGAGCTTCTGTGGCAAACATCTACTCCGAGGTAGAGGAAGGTCTCTTTGGCCCAGACAAGGCTGCTACAGGTAATTAACTCCCTCACCATATATTCCTTCGGCGCACAATTTCTTAACATGGAAGAAACTGTCTTTAAAAAGTATTTGACAGTTAGATTAGTTGCAAGTTTAAACATCCAATGAATTATATCTCTCCTCAATCCATGCACTTTTAAATCTAATGCCAAACTAATAAATTTTCTACAAAATGCAAAGGTAACTCTTTGAGTTTGTTTGCAAAATTATCTCTTTATTACTCTGCCAGATAATTATGAAGTTTTCTTTCATTATTTTAGAGCCTCTGGGAAAGAAAAAAAACAGCATCCAACAGACTCTCTGATTTGTTTAGGTTATGTTCTAAGTCATTATCATTGTCACATTTGACCTTTTGCAATGTTATGATCATGTTTCTGCATGAGCAGTGTCTCTCCATGTCAGTGTACCAACCCACACCACAGGTTGATTAAGAAGTTCTGCCACAGCTTCATAGGTTCAAAGACTTTTCAAGAATTTATCACCCCTATCAAAGCATTTTGAAAGAAAATGAAAGAAGATTCATTTACAAGTTTGCACAGCTGTTTGAAATTTCAGAACTGCCATGATGAAAATCAGTTCTGTCAGTCAAATGTATTTATAAAATTCTTGTCACATGGTGCTTTGCCTGTGTATATGTGTATATCAATATATGATATCCTATGATATAAAAATGTAAAAAATTGGTTCGTAATTGAGCAACTTTTGAAATCCTCGACCTCATTAAAATAACAAAGAAATTATTAACTTTTATGTCATAACAATAATCTTTTAAACTCATTTCAGTTTAGAAGTTGACAATTACAAAAGTATTGAATGATACTCAACACCCAAGACACTGCATGCCTTTGGAGAAGTGAAGAGTTAAAATTGAGAGTTTAAAAAAAAGTTAGAATTGATTATGATTTCTATCATAAGTCTATGGCAGCCTGTGTGTTAAGGAAATTTAAAATTGATTAAATATCTTTTGATAAAACAGGGCCCTGACCTCGTCTAATTTGCTTGATACTTATGTTAAAAACATACAAAACTTATAGCTCAGCAAAATTATTTTTGTTGTTGTTATTGTTTGATTTTGCTGGCCAATTGTAAAGAAAATCCTACTACTCTGGTCATCTATCTGATACTCATAATATTGTGTTCACCTTAAGTAGAGAGATCACTTGGCAGTTAGTCTGCTAAGTAGTTAGAAAAGGATCTTGCAACAAATTTTCATTGTTTTTTGTTTCTTTTTTTTTTAGCTCATTTCGTAGTTTTCCTTGCCACTGACTGACCAATTTGCATTTCATAAGTAAACCTGCACCAGCTGCCCTAGTGAATCTCTAGGCCAGATTATTTTCATGTGATTGAACATCTGGCAGGACTGGTATTAGCTACGGACATTATCCCAAAACCAATCATAACCAAGTAACTTTGAGACAATGCACATATTGCACAAGAGTGTTCAGTGTACAGACACTGGACGAGGATTACATACATTACAATACATGTACAGTATGTAAGGACAGTTTCGGAAGGGAACTTAACAAAACAATATTTAACCTTCGGGGGAAATGTGTAGCACGAATTATGAGGCTGTGTAACAGCAAACTACAGGAAACTCACACTGATTAGTGTAATAATCAGTGATCGAAACAGTATTGGTGCAGTGAGTTCAGCACTAACGATAATTTGCATAAAGTTGAATCAGCTTTATTACAGGGTGACATGATTTGAATAATATTCCTGCTTTGTTAATGCAACTATGATACTCTTATTTTCTACTAACAATGAATATCTGAAAGAAATTTAAAAAAAATAAATAAACATGAGTGCTCTCAAGCTTCGGTAGACTTGTTCATAGAATGTTTTGTCATCATTTTTCAGACATATTTAGTGTTGACTTTCTGTGAATTTGTTCCATGATAAATCAAGACTGAATTGACACAAATTGATAGCAGGATTTGGACTTCTGTATTATATACAGTATACGAGTGACATCATATGCTATCGTACAATTTCTCATGTTATCAAATAGTGAGCACTATAGATACAAAAACATGGTATAGAAGTTTTGAGTATTGCAACATGTACATCTGTAGGTATCAGTACAGTGTAGGCAAAGTTCCCATTCTTTTCTCAACTTTTTTTCACACTTAAAAAAAGAAAGACAGCATGAAAATCTGCTCTGTGTATCAGGTACTTGTTTGTAGGGCATAGGTGAATGCTACATACCGCTAGTAATTTTTTTGTGTGTGTGTTTTTGTCATGCAACTTGTTAGCACAAACTTGTACAATTTGAACACGTACATGAGTGTTCCTCAATTTGCAGTTTTCTTGGCTCTTATGTCATGGGACCTGTAATTTTCAGAGAATAAAGAAATGACAAGTTAAAACTACATGCATACACTATATGGTACTGTATGTGCAATTACATCATTTTCTGTACCTGCAAACAGACAGTGTAATTCTGTTGTTTAATCTTTTGATTTCAAGTAGTTTTGAGGTTCTTCTTCCAAATTCCATTCGTACACATGTGTACTCCATTTTCTTCATAAATTAAGATTAAAAGTGAAAGTTAACATATAAATTTCTTGCTAGTTTTCCCAGAAGTAGGCTTACGTGTACTGTAGTCGTTAGACCTTAGATTAGGACTACTTTCTACATGTTATGCAAAAGAACAAGATGTAACCTGATATGGACAGTTGACCCTGGGAATGTACAATTGTAGTTACCAGTGAGCTACTCTATGTGCCAAATGATTTTGTGAGGTTTTAATTTTTGCAAATTTTGCAAGTCAGATGCGATAATATACAGTTTTAAAAACATGCAAAATTATTAATTCTGCTCTTGACATCAATGCAACCTACATGCACACATTTCTGTGTTCAGAGCTGTACTCCACAATCGTGAATCTTAGCACTTGTGAAATTGTCAGGAAGTCCCGATTTGCGAAAATTTAGACCCACTAAATACATTATGACATACAGTATATAGGGGCAAGTCCAAGATAACGCGCACGTTACGTATGGGACATTCAGAGACTTTTATGACCTGAAAAATAGTGTTAATGGCCTTTGATCATATTGAACTTCATCATGGTGATTGATATCTACAAGAAGTATAATCATGTAAAAAATTGAGAAAAATGACCTTGACAATTATATTCTAGAAGAGAAAATATGTGTCGTTACGTATGGGACCAGAAAAATTTTGTTTTTTTAAACATTTTTTTCAACTGCAAAACTCTCTGAAAGTATATCATTCTACAACTTGTAACTCACTGTGATGAAAGTCACAACACTCAAGATTATCACAGGTAAGTTTCATGTCATTAGGCAAAAAGCTCTAATTACAGGTTCTAATTAAAGGCAGACATGACGTGTTACGTATGGGACAGTTACGTATGGGACAGTTTGTCCCCCATTCATTTAGTGTGTGAAGAACCATGTTTATGGGTATTTTGCATAATCATTGAAGTAAAATCAGTTGAAACTACTCAAATACTGATCCAGATTGTCAAGGAAACAATATTCCCCAAATATTCACCATCATAATCATATTCAATCATATTTTTATATTTTTATGACCAACCTGGGTATGCATGCCCTTTGTCCCCCATTCGTTTAGTGTGTGGAGAACCATGTTTACGGGTATTTTGCAAAATAATTTTGTAAAATACCCATTTAAACAAATTTTTGCATAATTATTGAGGTGGAATCAGTTGAAATTACTCAAATACTGATCCAGATTGACAAGGGAACAATATTCCCCAGATATTTACCATCATAATCACATTCATATTCAATCATATTCTATATTTTTTATGACCAACCTGAGTACAGGTATGCCCTATTTTTATCAGGATATTTACTACTGAAAAATTGAATAGTTTAAAGTGTTTACTTCCATTGATGAAGGGCAGTTTGCCATTTAGTTTCAATAAAAAACAACTTGATACAAGAAATATTAAGTTTGATAAATAAGCAATACGTGCTGTGTGGAACCCCAGTGATTGAGTAGATATATGATGTCTGTCTAGCAGTCAGGTCATTGATTCGAGTCACAACTCAGAATGTATACCCATGAATTTTGTTGTGGCTACTACTGAAAACTGAATAAGGACAATTTGTGTATCACTTGCAATTAAAAAAAAAATCATTTTACTTTTTTTTTTTCTGTAATATCACAACCATTTCAAATTGGATCTCCATCACATAAACTTTGAATTCCTCTAGTCTTAGGATTTTATGCTCTTAAGTAATTCATATAATTGGTTTCCAATCATCTCTTTAAATGTTGAAAACTGAATCCCCATTTCTACAAAAAACTATACCATCCCTTTAATGCTGATTTTTCATTGTGTATTTTGCCATTTTCCCCTCCCCCTTTCTGAAAATTGTTCAGTCAAGTTCATGTATTGTTTCAAGTGTCTATAACTCAAAAAGTAGCTACAATGTTGGGATGCTTTCTTCAGGATGATTGACCATTTGTGTACTGAGAGACCTTCCCAGGTAGCTACATGCATTCACATGCAATATGTATGAGGATGTCCCATACGTAACGCATTTGTCCCATACGTAACATTATTTCAATGCCTAATAAAAAACGTTTCTTTTACTTTTTTTTCTTTTTTCTCTGGTATTTAATTTCTCTTAACAATAAATTAGAACTTTCCAAAAGGGCATTAAAATAACCTTAGCAATTTCAGAAAAAACCTAAAATAATGACCTCATTTTGTTACGTATGGGACATCTCATGATAGGACACGAGCTAATTTGCATAATCATTTGCATAATCCCTAAATTTTCATACCAAGTTAAACTATGTGATGAACTTCTTATGTCCACATATTAATCAAATATTATTTGCTTTCCTTTGAATTAATATGAATTTTTATGAATGTCCCATACGTAACGCTGTGTTTCACATTTATGCAAATGAGGCCCTTGAAATTTGCATAAATTTACATAATATCATTTTTTCCTCCACGGAAATCAAAACTTCAACTCATAAGCTTCAAAATGATACCGAACATGTCAATATTGAGCAAAGATGAAATTTTGCCTTCTGAGGGGACCTTATCTTGGACTTGCCCATAGGTGAAGTTCACCATTGCTAAAACACTCATCAGTGGTTTGTTTTGTCTTGTTTTTTTTTTTATGAGACATACTTCACCCACTATTGCCTTTGCTGGAATCAGAGAAGTGTATTAGTAACTGTTTATGCCCACGTTTTCTGCCGCACTCAAAAGGTAATTTCCTGCCATGCTGGTATTGTTCCTGTTGCAGGCACTTTGGGGGATGGCAAACGGTAGCACAATGCTTGTCATCACACAGCTTCGTTTTTACTCCGCTCTTCTGTACTGAGGGTACTACAGAGTACAGCTAGATTGTCATGATATCATGTGTGTGAAATCCGGTTGAACTTTTTTGCTATGGAAGGCAAAATCTTGTTTGTAAATGGACTGTTCCCATGTTGGTTATGGCAGGTTATATACTTCTTTCTTAAACCTCCATAAACTGGACAAGGGTTCTTGGTGCTCTATAGAATGTTTGTGACCATCAACACATCTTGTCATCTCTTGATGCTGTTTAAGAATATAGATTTTTAATGTCCAGAACCTATGACATTCACAAACTAATGATTTGAGTACCAAGTACGGTATTCAAGAGCATGGGATAAATCTGAACTATTTAACTAGAACCTGTCACTACTAAGGGCTGACTACCATGGTTGTGTGCAGCACGTTATCTATTACAGTGTAGTCTGTCTTCACAAAACATTTCTTCTTGACTACACAGAATGGTGGGCACTTTCTCACATCACTTATTTTTTGCTCATAATGGCTTTAACATGTATGTTTACATGTTTCCATGTGATAAAGCCTGGCCCTATTTCTTCCTGTACAGCCCACGCACGTAGCCTGTAACTTGCATCAACCTTTGACAAGTGTTCATACCCAGAGAGCCATGGAGTGCCTCCCTACATCATTGAGCCGATTTATAGTTTAAATGAGGTAGATGACAAGAAACATAATCTTAGTGCATCTGCGCAGGCTGCGGTAATTTACTGGCTGTAAGGGTAGGCTATCATTGTCAGAGAGAACGCTCCACTAGCAAGCTCTCAAATTGGATGTTGCTATTTTCCTGTCAGGGCAATTAGATGACAATTAAGGGAGGTGACTTTTTTGCCAACTGGGAAGCAGTTATTGCAAGCTGTTCAGGCTGGTTCATATAAGCAGTGATGAGAGCTGATATTATATGCATGCAAGTTGACATTAGAGACCATATATAATTGTAATTTGTGTATTGTGTATATCCCTCATCTGAGGTTTAATTTGAGCTGCAGCATACCTTACACACACATACACACACCCACACATGTACGCTTACCCGCACACACAAATTAATTCACTTTTGTCACTCAAAATGACATGGAATCTGCATAATGTACCATACATTTTTATCTGCATGGAAAGGGACATGATAGGGACAAACACAAAGAAAAATTAGAAATTATGCCAGTCTTGTGCCATAGCCTATGATCTTTAGTAGGTATTTCAGGTTGTTTTCATACAACCAAGAGTAGAATGTGTGCTTTCTTGTACACTCTTACTTTTTTTTTTTCATGAAAAACAACGTTCTGTTACTCTTCTTGCAATCTGTTTTTTTTTTCCCACCCTGGCTAAGGTCTTCAAGGGCCTTTGCCAAAGATCTATTACAAATCATTTCAACAATATTTCCTATTGTGCATAGAAACACCAATAAACCTTGCGAGAGAGTTGTGGTTGGTTATTTGTAATACAGCAAATCAGTACAGGGGACCAGTTGGATCACTTAAATGTTCATATTCACAATTCTTGTAGTTGTGGTGAGAAAAATTGAATGAATCATATAGATGAAAACAATGAGGGTTTCTTAATCTTGTATCAAATAGAATTTTATCAGTGAGATTGATAAATTCTTCATTGATGCCAGATACAGTAACAATCAAATCTTGCAAAGTAGAGGGGGAAAGAGTCATACCAAGGTACTTTCAGGTCATTTTGTCATCAAAATTTAGAGATATGCCCTTCTGATGTTGCTCCATGTGATTCCAGATCAGTCATCCATGACGCTGCCAAGCTTCGTTGATCCAGACCACCCTACAGCTTGCTATGCCCTTCTGTCCGAAGGCCAGATGAGACTGAACCGTCTCCTGTGCGTCTTTGCCGACACGCGTCCCGACATCTTGTACTGCCCTCTCCTTGCACCAGTGGCCAGCATGTTGCTACACTACATGAGTCCCGAGGACACCTTTGATTGCCTGTCTGCCCTGCTGGGAAGCACTCGCTACAAGTTCCTGGAGATCTCCTGGGTTGGCTATGAATCTTTCCGAATGAGCTTTGAGAAGTTGGCTTCAAGGTTTGCGGTAGGTAGACACTAGAATCAAGATCTCAAATATCACAGCTGGATGCATGTACTCATGAAAGGTTTTCAAACACATTAATACAACATACAAATGAGTCAAGGGGGCATCAACACTGTACAGTCATTGTTTACATTGCAGATAATATTATTATGATGAGGATATATGAATGGAATTCAATTTCAGATTTGTTTGAAGATATCTCTATTTTTTTTTTGCATTGACCTAGTAAAGACATTCTTTCAAAGTTTCAATATTAAAAAAAAAGTAATAAATCAATTGACCATTCACAAAATCTTAATAGTACATGCAGTGTGGTTAACTTTAGCTAGTATGAAATATAATCACTTTCAAAAAGGCTTACTCTGTTTTAAGATCTTGTTAGCTTTAATACTATTTGCAGAGAAAGCATTCATATGCACTTGATCCTTTAGAATACTGTGACATACAGTATAGCTAAGGTCTTGCTAGCCCAATGCCTGTGCCACTTTCAAGCAAGCAGTGGAAGGTCAGATGTTCACTGAAGTCTTGCATCATTTGCAGAAACAGCTTTTTGCTTCTAAAAACCTGTTTGTGTACTGCCATTCAGCTGTTTTATGACTGAATTGATAATGCCACCAACCATGGAGATGAAGCAGTTTGGTTTGCTTTGATTCTAGTACACAGAATAAAGGCAGGGAATAATTTTACTTCTCAAATTTGATTGACAGTTTTGATCAATGGTTAATTACTTCCAACAAAGTTCTGTATACTTCTATGTAAAAAAACAAAAACAAAAACCTGCTGCACACAAGAAATTTTGTATAGCAGTCATGAAAACAATACACACACGCATAGCAAATTGTGATGCAATACCAGGAAAATTATTCCCTGAAAGGCAGGTTTCCTTTAAACGTGGTATTATTGCAGGGATTTGAAATGACAAAGAAAAGAAAGACATGATAGGGAATGGTGAAGTTATGTAGACAAAAAAAAAAAAAACTGTAGCACTGACAGACCTACACATTGTATTTGTAAGCTTTGGTGTCATTAGCACTGAAAGTCTTGGGTTGTGGGTTTAAGTAGCTGGCATTGTGCAGAAAAGGATGTATCTTCAGGCTTTAATATGCGCGTATGCATACGCCACATACACACTTCTCTACAGGCTCACCACACACACACTCCTTTACAGACTCACAACACATATACAATATACAATACATGTACATATGTGACCGTGCACCACAAAACGAACAAAAAGTCGCACAATAGTATACTGATTTTGTGTGGAGACTGAAAATAGGTGAAATGGGTTAACCTAACAAATCTTGACTTTTTCATATTTTCTGAAGGAGCAAGTCTTCTTCTACATTATGATAAAATTTGGGATCATAAAATGGGCAGGAAAGCGTTTTTTTTAGCAGTTTATCTTGAACTTTTTTTGGTAGAATAGTGTGATTAGGTGTGTTTTTAGAGTCCACTTTTCATTTCTTAAAAATCTTGAACACACTCTTCACTTTAAACTCAAATAACTTTTGAAGGGATGATGTTACTGCTTTGAAAGTTAGCATCAATTATGAACAGAATGTGTTGATACAGCACTCTCAACTTCAGTTTAATCTGATAATCCCTTCATTGTTGTTACTGTGGTGGTTTACATCCTGTTTTTTGTCCCATTCCTTGCACAGCCAGCATGGCTTGGTACAGATTTAGCGCTTGAATAGACACTGCACTTCAGAGCCTCTTTTCTCAGTTCACACTTTTCCTGAGTGTGTGTTTTCTTTCCAATATCTAGATAGGTTTGGAGAGTCCGTTTGATTTGAGTTATACATCATTTTAAAGCTCAAAGTCTGCTCTTTTAGAATATGCTCTTAACTAAAATTTCATGCTGGCGACTTTCTGTGCATTTTGTGATGCAGGGTCACATATAGTCACAGAGAGATAGAGAGAGAGAGATGAAGATCATATGTACCAGGAGTGAATAATGTACATACAGTACATGCACATATAGTCACAGACAGAGACAGAGAGAGAGATGAAGATGATAGAATACCAGGAGTGAATAATACTTTTGAAAGCAGGTCTGCTGTTACTCATCTCTGGTTTCATTTTTCCAATCTTTCATAAAACACTTTATTGTATACACCCACAAACATTGTCCTGTTATATAATCTTGTTTATTTTCGTTCAAAGACACCTGAGCCTGAGCATACAATGTAGGAAGTGTTGTTTTCTTTAGGAAAGAGGAAACATAACATGTGGTTGTCCATCTATGCACGTCTCATAGTAGCTTACTACAGTAGAGGATAAATGCTTAGCGTGATGTGTCACTACATGAAGTTACAGACTCTAGTCACTTAATGGAAACTGAAACTGGTGTACAAAAGCAAACAAGAGAGAAGACCAGATAATGATCTGTCTTCCTGGAGGCGAAAGTGTTGACATGAGTGTTGGCATGCTTTAATAGCATGTGCAATGATGCTTTAATACTTGTGGACAGAGTAGAAATAAAAGTCATTGTGCACCAAATATAACTAGAAAAGCACTCGTAGAGCGCAGACCTCCGTCAAGCAGCTCATTTCCACCCATTATTATATATGCATGCTGAAAATCACCCAATTTCCCAATATAGAAGCCTTTGGTTTACGTCATCCTCTTCGAGCTATGCGGCGCCTCGCCCTAACTGAGCATGTGCTTTAGAGCGTGTATGTAAACCTCAAATACGTGCAGCTTGAACTCCCAAGTTCATTGACCCTATCTGCAAAAAGATTAAAAAATTCTTCAAAAATCCATAAATAATCCACAGAACACTACCAAAATTTAATTATCCATTCCTTGTGTTATTATCAACTTTTCCTGCAAGTTTCATGCAAATCTGTTCACAAGTTTTTGAGTTATTTTGCAAACAAACAAACCAAAGCCGATGATCACTTAACCTCCTCCTCTTTCCTTGGCGGAGGTAATGAGGTTCTCCATAGGAGATTTAGGGTGAATACTACCCAAAACTTAGGATAATTATTTTATTCCCCTCCCAGATAGTGCAAATGAGAAAGAGTCATTTTCAATGGTACCACATAATATGAGCAGGAGAAAGTAGTGAGCTTTTGCATTCTCCTGATAGGAAACGTAGCAGGCCAGTTTTACTCAATGATAAAAATAAATATCACAGGGCGATGGTAATTTTAATGTCACAGCTATAACAAATCTGTCCATTGCAATAGGATTCTATAGTGTTCGTGGTAGAAGGGTTGTAGAACATCTTTGTCATCAGATCTGCTTGTGTTTGAAGTTTGAAGGGATTTTGTCATGATTTTAGAGATCTTTGTAGATTATAGCATGATAATTTTTTTTTATTGACAGCAAGTAATGGGGTATAGGGAATGTGGTAAAGAATTATGTGTTAGCAATTTCATGCATCCAATACTGGTGTGTATTTGATTATTAAAGCAAATGAGCATCATGTACATGTACTTGCATCTTAAATCCTTTTTTCATCTTTGTGTGTTTACAAACATTTCAAACCTTCAAGCAACACAAAACTTTTCAAAGTTGTTATGCAGAGTGAGGGATTTTTCTTGTTTTGACCAGCTATTTTTGGGTTGTTGTTGGTTTTTTTTGGATAAAGAAAGCATATTGCATTGTACAGACTATTGTGAAATCTATTTTTCTGCAGCATGATGTGTTCAAGGTTCTGCTTTCCATAAAATTGTCATAGCCCAGGGGATGTTTTTGTAAGATTGTAGAAGTCAAGGCATCAGTTCTGTCTGTTTTAGAGAGGGTTGAAGTTATCCCTACCAGTCTCAATTTCTGCACTGTCCTCTCACCTGGTGTCCTTGCTTTCCAGCAAAAAAACAAACAAGCAAACAAAAAAATGTTCATGTCTTTGCTTATTATGAGGTAACATAACATTTTATGTGACCGTGCATCACAAAACAAACAAAAAGTCGCACCCCTTGATTTCACGTGAGGACTCAAAAAAGGTGAAACGGGTCAACCAAGTCAATCTTCAGTTTTTCATATTTTCTAGAAAGAGCTATTCTTCTTCTACATTATTCTTAAGTGAAATGAATGAGAAAGCGTATTTTCAGCAGTTTTCTACAACCCTTTTTTTTGTAGAGTAGTGTGACTAGGAACATCTTAGAGGCCCCGTTTAATTTCTTGAAAATCCTTTGTGCACTCTTCATCTTCACCTCTAAAAACTTTTGAAAAGGTTATGCTACTGCTTTGAAAGTTGATGTTAATCATGGTCAGAATATGGTAATAGAGCATGCTTAATTTCACTTTAATCTGATAATCCCTTCATTGTTGTTGCTCAGGTAGTTTACATCCTGTTTTTTGTCCCATTCATCGCCTAGCTAGCACGGCTTGGTAAAGATTAAGCGCTTGAATAGATTCTGTACTTCAGAGCCTCTTTTCTCAGTCCACACTTTTCCAGAGTGTGTTCTATCTTTCTACTATTTAGATAAGTTAGGAGAGTCAATTTAAATTTAGTTATACATCATTTTAAAACTTAAAGTCTGCTCTTTCAGATACTGCTCTTAACTGAAATTCCATGTCTAGCGACTTTTCGTTGGTTTTGTGATGCAGGGTCACATGTTCAATTATTCAGTTATGGCAATCTATCAGTTATTGTAGGGGCGGATCCAGGAGAATTCTATGAAGGGGGGGGGGGGGGGGCTGACAAGCAAAAAAAAAAAGGGGGGGGGGGGCCTCAACAGGTATTTTCTTGTACCAATTCCGCGTTTCACCTGCTGACAAGCAGAAAAACAAAAAGGCGTATAAAGCACAATACAATCGGCTAACAAACATGGTTTCCTTTAAAAAAAAAGAACAAAAAAAGGGGCGCACACAACCCCTTTCATTTTTTCTTTTTATTTCTTTTATTGAAAAAAAAGAAAAGAAAACAATATTGAAAGGGGTACACCCGCTGCGCCCCGTCCTGGATCCGCCACTGTATTGGTATCTTCTCAAAATGACAGACAATATCTTGAGAAATTTGCAGTTCTCATTCCCCGTGTAGCCTAAAGTGTTTTTCAGAGCTGCTGTTAATATGTCTCCGCCCTCTCAGTCCCTGCAATACAAAATCTTTGTCTGACCTTCTCAATGGCTCCAGTGGAATACTCACAATACTTGCCAAATTCACCAACTACTAGTACTTACACCATTTTGGAGACACTGTGTAGACAATGCAAATTTCACATATTATCAACTTCTTACATGGTTGTATGCAGTATCTGAGCACATGAAAATGAGCTCTTTGAATTTACTATAATTGTGTCTTTTAGGTTCTCTTCCCCTCACCATTATGTAGTACTAATGATTTTAGTAAGGTAAGGCACATGTAGACCAGACCTAATAGCCTATTCTTCTCACCAAGAGTCACACTAATTTACCAGTCATGAGAAACTGCATGCAAAACAGGAAAGTTTGATTATTTCTTAACGAGTTCATCTTTTCTGTCAAAGGAAAACTATTGTTTGCCCATCGTACAGTTTCCTACGTACAGTCCTGTTTTAATGAGCCATAGCTAATTTGCCTCGCTGTAAAACATCAAATTAACTTCAAGGTTGGCTCTGATGTAGCACTGTGACTATACACCATGTGTTGAGCAGGTGTGAGAATTATGTCACACCCTTTACTAACATGGTCGTTATCCAATATATCACAGTCAAAAAGTATTAAACCAACCACATAAGTACCCTGTGAAGGTGTGTCATGTCTGCTTGAAAATGTGGCCATCATATACATTGTATATGATGTCATTGCAGACCTGTGAGTAGCAACAAGTTTTGAATAGTATACAAATAATGACTGCTTATGAGGGCACAGTTAAAATTATGGGCCCAAGGTGATGTGAAAACCGTAACTATGCCCGAAGCGAAGCTGAGGGCATAGTTACGGTTTTCACATCACCGAGGGCCCATAATTTTAACTGTGACCCGAATGTCAAGCAGTTATTATTTGTTTTATATACCGAAAATATAGAATCTTCTTATCTGATTGGTTAAAAGGGGAGTCATGAATTAGGTCTATAAAACAAGGACTAAAAGCTGTTCAAAATTATAGTATCAGCTTTGATTTTGAAATGTAATAAGATTGTTAGAACTTACCAAAATTATGACCACTTCTAGTTCTACTGGAGTACTGACTGTGTCGATCCATCCAAATCAGAAAGTTTGACTGAGTTCCACAAAAGAGTCAGTAACAATTAAAATCCATCACGGATATTTTTGAAATCCATCAATCCAACTGTTCCAACACAAATAATTCAACACAGTCAAGAACAGTTAAACATATTTACAGGTGGCTGATTTCACACTTCTGAAGTTACTTCTGATGAAAATGCACCACGCAGTTGTGGAAATTGTAACTGGTGGGTTTGTTCTCCTGGCTGCTGGTGTTGGTTATACTGACAGGGATGTTCATTGTGCCCCGTGGTGAATTAGCAATGTCACGAAAGATTGCCTCCAGATCAAGATCCTGATTTACATGGCCAGGAATGTTATCAGCAACCGAGGAAGTCAAAGGGATGTCAATAGCTGATGGTCCCGCAGATGGTGCGATTTGGAGTTGCTGGTTTGGATTAGATCTAATTGTTGAACTTATGGCACGGGCCATTTCTTCCTTCTTCTTCTCAGTGGTTCTTGCATAGTGCTTCAAACTGGATTCGGAATGGTGACCAGACACTGACATTATGTCCCTGTCTTTAAAACCTGCATCCCTCAGAAACGTGATGCTAGTAGCACGCAGACAGTGATTCGTATACACGCGGGTTCCAGCTTTCAGGGAAATTTCCTTCATCTTATCACCAAGCTTATTTTTCCCAAGTGGAGAGTTGCAGTACCATGGACCTGACCTTGGCACTTCTGGCTTGGGTTTCTGCCAGAACCATTCACATTCTGGGTTGAGCTTTTCCACATATGACAAGAAAGAAGCCACTGGACATCTCGCATCATTTGTTTCAATCATCACACCACCTTGGCTCTTTTCAAGATCATCCTCACGGTTGTTTTTTGTGAGTGTATCGTTAAAAGTTATGTATCGCTTTCCAGTACGCGACTCCACATTCACCTCAAAACTATCACGTGTCATTTCTCGCAGATTCTCTCGTCCTCTGTTGCAAAAGAACAACATGAAATCCAAGAATACCTTGTTCTGAAGGCCCAATGGATCAGATACATCCAGAGAATCTTGAATGATGCTCATATCTTCCTCGGCTATTGCCATCTTATGTTTTACATATCCTTTTCCCTTCTGTTTCAACGTTGCTGAGAAGCTCTTGAAGATTCTTGATGATCCAGCAAAATCAGCATGCAGGATGATGTCAGATTTACCTTCATTGATGAAAAAACGTTGGAGCCCAAAACGGATTGCCTGCATGGTCTTTTTGCAGTACAATTCACCATTCTGTTGACGTGCGCTACAATAGAACTTCCCGATGATATCATCCAGGTCAGAATTCGGCAGTGCAACTACCGTTGCCAAATCCATACCAATAAGCTTCAAGTAATCTTCAAACACCTTCACCGCATACTTCACTTGTTGCTTAGTACTCTTGCTAGCAGCGGCATCCATCATTGCCTTGAGTTCCTCATCATTCACTAGGTGAAATCTCTGATTTTCAGCCATGTTCTCGCTATTTTGACAGATGTAAACAAATGCGCTACTACTACTACGTACCGGCCGTGAACTGGCAGCGCGAAGGTCGATCGTCTGCGAGCATGAATGAAACTAATAGGTCAAATCATCGCGCCGCGACCTGTGCAGTGACCGCTAGTCTCATTTACAGCACGCTGATCGAATGCGCGGCGGTCGTATCATTGGTGCGTACATATGAGCGATCTATGTGTACGGGGTCGCGACTGTCCCCAAACCTATTTGCAGGGCACAGTTGATCAACTGTGCCCTGCCCCCAGTCACAGTAACTAAAAAATGGGGCACGGCTATTTTCATGACTCCCCTTTTAACCAATCAGATGAGAGGATTCTAGATATGAGGTATATAATAGGGAATGTTGACTAGTTCCAAGCTATGCACTTCATTTACAAGATAGCTGGAATGTGGAATGTTGCTATACTATACATACATATGTAGCACTGTTCAAGTTGCAGCTAAATGTTATTGGTAGACTTATAAAAAGCCTAATCGATTTTCATTTCATGTGTTATTCAGTCCTTGTAATTTCAAATATTCAATCACCTATGGGACACACCAGTATTGATCTGCCATCAATTAGTTCCTGAACTGTCCTCTTGTCAATTAGCATTTCCTCTGCTGAGAACCAGAAGGGCCTTATTGCAATTTAGGAGGTACTAGTATTGAGTTATTGGGATCCTGTTGTAGAGCTCGATCTCCTCTACATTACGGTGTCAGCTTTAAGTGATATTAATTTTTAGTAAAATGTTTAAGATTAGAATCACAAGGGCATTATTTTGCCATATATTTGAAAAAATGCCTATACATGTAAATCTACCCCTTTTCAATTAAATAATTTCTTTATTTCATAAAAATGATTGTTTCATTTTCATTTACACTCTAACTTAGAACACGATAGCGCCCTTCTGGTTCTCAGCCGACAGTGTGTACTGGTATGTCATAGTACAATAAGGCTATGGAAACGATTTCATTGCTCTTTGTAAATGGACATGCACTTCGTATTGACATAGAATGTGTACCAGGTATTTGTCTGTGTCCCACATTCAAACATACATGGAGAGACATAAATGGAAGATACAGGAGATATCATACTACCTGTGAGAGGGTGTCACTTGACCTATTAAACAGTCAACTTATATCCATTGATTGTTCTTACAGTCTTCAGCTCACAAGTTTGTGGCAAAGCAAGGAGACGTAGCAGAGATCTACAAAGACTGGGTGTGGTGGATTCTGGAAGACTTGCCTTTCTCTCATCTCGTGAGTCTCTGTCATGTTTACACCTTGTACCTTAATCACTCAGCTCCGATACCTTCCCCTCATCCATGGTTATCCAACTCAAACCTTTCAGGTGTCATAATGCCTTGATATCATAAAACCAATGGTATTAGATAAAATCTTAAATGCCAAGGCATTATGTTTACTTATCTGTAGACTAACCAGCATCAGAAGGAAAGGGCATCACCAATCATCCACTGTCACCCTGACTGAATACCGTTGCACTTCTTTGTGACAAGTTTTCTTAGACTGAATTACATTGCACCTACTGAATTTCCTGAAAATGATTTTTTTTTTTTTTAAAGAGAGACTATGTATTTTGGCTAATTAACACTATACAATATACTATACTGTAAACTCTATACTACATTATACAACACATGTATAGACCCTTGCCATCTGATTGGATGAATGCGGGTCACATGACATTCATAGAAATCAGCTATCCCATGCTCACTCTTAATGGCAGTGCAATAGACGTCTATTGAACGGTAGATCAAGCGAGCCAGCCATGCAATAAATCCTAGGACACACTGAACTTGTGTATCATAAAGTATTGATGCATACATGTATGTGCACCCGTTTGCGTTGCCAGCTATAAGACCTAGAGCCAGATCTAGATCTGGGCCTAACTGTTAGTCCTTCTAGATACAAATGTAGGCTTAATGTTAGATCTATTTTGGTCTAGTAAACCTAGACCAGGCTTATATCGTGTGTTGTATAAAACAAATATTCAATGTTTTATCATTCAAATATTACATTCGGTGAAAGTTTAACCATTCTCTTCAACTCCGCTTCGCGTTGTTGAATAGAACAATTAAATCTTGTAATATTTGGCATCATCTCACTCATAAACATTGAATATTTGTATACTATACATGAGTTTGTTTTGGTTGTTTTTATATGTTTTATTTATTTGTTTGTTTCTTTGTTTATTTTTACCTGAAAGGAGGGCCATCTCATGTGTCCTTTCATAGCGGATGGCCTTTTGGAGGAGTGAGCAGTTCATACTAATATCTGTTACTTCACTCTGGTTTTAAAACTCCATGCATGTTATTTCATGTGTCTATTTCCAGACAAATCTCTACCAGGTCCTTCTGACCTCCATTACTAAACTCTGTTTTTAAATCTGCACATTCTTCCCCGCCAAGATCCGTGTCATGGACTGCTACCTGTCTGAAGGGCTCAAGATCTTCTACAGGGTGGGCTTAGCACTCCTCAAGCTCTACAAGAAACACAAAGGTGAGACAAAATGTCAGTGATCAGCCCAGCCTCTCCTGCTCATTAGATAGTAGAAAGCTGGAAACATGTTAAGCTGCAAGCTTGAGATGAGAAATGCCCATGTGAGATCATGACAATACAGCTGCTTGAGTTCTCTACAGAGACATGGTGTTTGCATTCCTTGTAGAAAGGGAATAAACTTGTTTCCCATCAAGTTTTGTTCCAGATTAAAGGGTATGTATAGTTCTGGTTGAGGTGAGGATTTAGCTTTTAACGTTTTGCAAGATATTCAGAAACCACTCTATGAGATGTCAAAGAGCATACAATTCTAAGGGGTATCACAAGAGTTTATTTGATGAAAATCGGTTTTGAAACGGCTGAGATATCCAAAAACACGGTGAAACAAAGAGATCCTAATAAAAGGCGTGACCTGTCACCTTTTATTGTTATCACTTTTTTGGATATCTCAGCCATTCGAAAACCAATTTTCATCAAATAAATGTGGAATCCTTCTTAAAATTACATGCTCTTTCATATTTCATAAGAGGTTTCTCCTTATCTCACTTAGTAATGTTATAAACCTGAATCCCCACCTCAACCAGTACTGTACAGTCCCTTTAAATGTCAGAAATTTATTAAGTTGGGAGGTACTAATAAGTGACACACTTTTGTTGGAAAGAAAAGTATGGTCTCTATCAGTTGAATACTAGAATATCTGTGTTTGATCTGGACATCTAGTTGTATACTGTATAAACCACTATATTTTGACAAATGAGAAGTTTTGCACCATTTTTATCAGTTGTTAGTGTCCTGATTAACATGCAGTAAACCTTCTAAATATATGCGTAACTATTTTACCAAGCGACTAGGTTCTCAATATTCTCAATGCTCAATTCTGTGCTGCAGATCCCACAGAACGGCAGTGCAATATTGATTGAAAACCACATGATCAAACATTTTATTGTGGAAGTGTAGCATGTACGTATGCGTCTTGCTGCCACAGATTGGCCAGGCTTGATACTATATGAATTGATGCTGTGGATAAAGCATGATGGTACAATGAAGGAATGGCTGCACATGTATTGATGTCACATAAAATGTAAGTTTGTGAAAATGAAAGTAGAAGATACAGGGTACAAGTGTGTAATTCAAATTTGGAAACCAGTAGTGAACCTCCCCCCCCCCCCCCCCCCCCCCCCCCCCCCAAAAAAAAAAAAAAAAAAAAAAGAGGGAAAAAGGGAAAAAATCTCGCAAATAATCTAGTTTGTTTTCTAAATGTATTCATGTAGTATACATGCATATTGAAGTATTTCTTTTTTCTTACAATTATTTTGTCAGAAGTGAAAGTGTTGTGATATGATATTGTATAGAAATAGAAAGAATGAAGGTCAGGTCTTGTCTCAGTTTCTACACTGTAGATACCTTGAACTCTTTTATGCTGTATTTCTAGAGTATAATGGATGTCTAATAATCAAAGATTCATACTCCTGTTTGGGTTTATATTTTCCTCTGTCTACCACAGGTTCATCACCAACACAAGAGGACGTAGTAGCATCCATCCGCCAATTTGTCAAAAGCATTCCTGAGTCTCCCAATGCCCTTCTTGCTGTGAGTATGTGAATAGTCACACCACCGTGAGGACTTGCATTTCCATGTTTCACCTGTCTTATTTGCTGAAAAGAGAATGGAAATTAGTATAAAATACTTTGGAAATGCTCATAGTCCTGAGGTGTTTTTTTTTTCCTTTTTAATTGTGCAACTTTCTTGAAGTGAGTTCAATTTGTTGCCAGTGCGGCCTTGCTCTTTTCACCTGTCCATTATATACTAATCTTGGTTACAAGGAAATGAATCTCTTCAGCTATGAGTGACCTCTTGACCAGTCACTGACCTCACAACCCTAGAATGACTCCAGCTGGGACTGAACCTGTCCAGCTGTAACCCACCATGTCTACCATGTCTGGTCAAATTAACTTATGACTTGACCTATCAACCAATAACCCTGTCCACCAATAAATGACCCTTTTCAATAAGATTGACCCTTGTAGGCAAAATTGTCCTTCAGCCCCTTCATCTTGTTTTGTGAGATGATCTATCGCTATCACATAACATCACATTATCACTTATCTTGTATATACAAAAAGTATGATTTTTATTTGTTTAGGAATGACTTATCGACATTTTTTTTTTCCTCTGTTGATTGCTTTGGGGTTTGTGGTTTTACTATTTGCAGATATGATAACAGTAATTGTCATTTTGATCATTTAGAGCTAACATGTTGGAACATGTTGGAGTAGGACCAGAACAATTAAGCTAATATTTTGATCACGCATGATTAGAATTTCTGAAAATTTGGCAGGAATTAATTCCAGGAATAGGTGATACAAAGATGCTCAAATGGTTTAGGTGGCAGTGGTTTGTAGATCCTGAGGTGTCACAACTAAGTGGCATCATATTTGTA
This sequence comes from Diadema antillarum, assembly GCF_040938485.1. NCBI lineage: Eukaryota > Metazoa > Echinodermata > Echinoidea > Diadematoida > Diadematidae > Diadema > Diadema antillarum. Next base: position 615,988 of record NW_027272035.1, on the reverse strand, counting down.
ACCTTGTAGATGTAGAGTGATTAAAGGTCCTGTTTACCTTTGGGAGCAGTGATTTAAAAAATGTTCAAGATATCACATTTGATGCGTATGTGTAGGTCTGTTCTGTCACAAAACTTACTACATATAATTTTTTTTGCAATAAAGCCCAAAATATAAGGAAATATCAGTATTTTTCTCGTTAAACCATAACTGTATACAGTTTAGTCTAGAAACATTTTTATTATTACTATTGTTCACATTTTGTGTATTTAACAATACTTAACATCGATTATACGGATTCAAATTTTTACAGTGGTTGTTTCTATCCCTAACTCACATTTTAGAACTATTTTGAAGCACTAATGCTGGGTTTTTGTTTCTTCTGCAAATGGTAAATGCCTTTAAGCTGCTCATGGCAGTGGTAATCAGTGGTTACAAGCTTTGTAAGGCCCAAGGGATGAACTTAACATTTCAATCTTTTCTTTATTTTACATGATGAGATCAGATTTTTTTTTTCTTATCGTTAGTTATTCATAGCAGCAGAGGATACAAAGTTGTTCAAATTATATAGGCTTCCCTAGTGGGGCCCAGGGATGGGGCCCCAGGGCTACATCTGTCAGAATATGAGACATCATCTATTCCTTGCTGGATCCATTAGTTTTGCATACAGGTTGTACTGTTTGAGATATTGTCAGAGGAAGATGATGTGAATGACAAAACTGACGAAAATAGAATGAGGATCATCCGTAGATGTTCTGTTGTACAAGCTTTATTTAAATTCTACACACTACCATAGTACTGGTGAAAGGTAATATCCTCTTCAGATCAAGTACGACACACTCTTGTGATATTAGGAATAGATGCCTACTGTACGTATGAAGATGAAAGAGGGCAGTTTTCATGGCATTTCCAGAGTGTCCCCCATTGATCAGATTAACCCTGTTGTCATTTTCTTTGAAATTGATTCTGATCATATTTGGGAGGAATCATCCTAGGATTAGGGAATGTAGGGAAAGGTAAATGTCCATGTGGGAGCCTTGAGGCTGGGCTGCTTGGGACCATGTCACTGTGAATTTTTCAGTCATAAACTCCTTGTCCAGTAGAATAAGTGAACTGTTTTGTGTGAATATAGTATACCATCATGCATGTCATTAAAATGTTCTTTGTAATTTTTTCATCTTTGATCTTGGCACAATTCCACTTCACCACAGCTAATGTCAAGAATGTGATAGCAACAGAGTCCACCTCTTCCCACTTGTATTAACTTGATTTTTTATGTAAAGCATCATCACAGTAAGCATTCCTACAGATTAGAAAGCTAAAATATATACTGTGAAAGTGGATATTTTCGCGCGACTTATTTTTCACGCTCGGCTGGGCAAGAAGAGTTCCGCGTGTCTTTAATTCCCCAGAATCAAGACATCAACTACTGGAACATACGGGCAGCAGAAATATTTGCGTGCTTTTATTTTCGCGCTAGTTTCTGGTTGCGCAAAATGCGCGAAAATTTCAACACTGCAAAAATTTCCACTTATACGGATTATAAAATTATGAAATATTCTTCTATCCTTCATACAACGGATCTCCCCTGTGTCCTCCTCAGGAAGGTTTCCAGTTCCGAGGCCTCTCCAGGTCAGTGATTGGAGCGTACCAGACGAAGCACAAACAGCAGCTGAGAGAGGATAATTCTCCCTCAAGAAGAAACACACAGAGACAAAATGATGCCCTTTCTAAGCTGACTCCAATCAAGTCTTCTATTATATCTCACCAGCAGGTTAGTACACAGATGGCTGATTCATGATAAATGTTGTAATATGACTTGTAAACAACATGACTGGTATAATATGCCTAGTGTTATATGATTGGTATAGTATGACTGGTATAACATGACTGATGTAGCATAACGAACCTGGTATAACATAACTGGTATACCATGGCTTGTATAACATAACTGATACAATGAGGCTGGTATATCATGGCTGTTATATGACTTATACAGCTGGTGATAGTATGGCTCATATAAAGTTACTAATATACACTGTAACATGACAGGTTTAATGTGACTGGCATAACGTGACTGGAAAATGTGACTGGTTTAATATGACTAATATAATGTGAATGGTATATCATGACTGAAACAACGTGGTTGGTAGAACATTTACCAATGACTGGTGTAGTATGGCTCAAACAACACCACTGGTATAATGTGACTAGTATATATTGGTATAATGAGACTGGTACATGTATATTGAGACTGGTATAGCATGACTGATATACAATTGTAGCCTGACTAGTATAACAGGACTAGTATAATGTGTCAATTTGCCAAAAGGTTTCTGAGCTCCATGTTGATAGTGTTAGCACAACTCAAGCTTGTCTTCTATTTCTGACCTACTGGTGTATAATAATATACATTTGTACACTGTACATGTTGAAGTATTCTTTAAGTGATGAATGTTTCCCTATGTGTGTCTGGTGTAGATTGGAGTTATGTTCAAGGGAAAGCAGGGTGAAAGTTTGCTATTAAAATGTTACCCTGTGGATTCATAATGTAAAACTTAGTGGTAAAGTTGTATGCCATTTGTGTCTGTTCCGTAGCTACACACATTGTGGGGATGGGTTCCAAGCAGGTTCAGTGTCTACCAGCCAAGCCTAGTATTCACCACTCAAGAGCATGGTTTCTCCCTCACCACGTTCTACACTCGCTGCGAGTACTGTGAACCTACCATCCTCCTCATCAAAACGGCAGACCAAGAGGTAACCTTGACTTCTATCGTCCTACCAGTAGCCGTGAGAATAGCCCCAATGTGCAGATTACTGTATACGCTATATATTTACAGGTCTCTTTTGTTGTTGTTGCGAATTTGGACTTCTCAACAAGTTTGCGAGTGGTAAAATTCGCAATCGTAGAGTACAGTAGTAAGCAGAGAGATGTATTCATGTATGTTGCACTTATGTCCAGATCAGATCAGATAATTTGGTTTATTGCTAAATTTGTGAATAGCACCTGACTTTTGAAATACACAAAAGTAAAAGCCTTGCGAAATATATGGTGCATACAATAGTAGGACTCCATGAGAAGTTTGATAAAGCAGCAGGCATCATGAGTGATATCAGCTCCATTCCTTGTCTATGTCTCAATATCTTTCAGTGTGTCATAGTTTTTGGCAAAAATCCCTCAAGGCCAAAGAGCAAAGGTCACTGAAACTTTCCCTAAATGTGACATTTGCACCTCTTCATCTGCTTTCATTTACCCTCTTTAGTCCATGGGCCAAGACCCGAAAAATGGGTTGTTGGTACCACCTGAGGTGGCACAATCTTTTTGGTGTCATTTTGTTTGTCGGGCATAGATATGCTTATCAAGCTATGATAGCATTTCCAAATGAGTAGCTTAGTCATAATAAATGATTTTTTAACCAATTTGGTCTCGTTTTTATATCCCTATACTTCTGAATCGAAACTAACCGCTATACAAATATGAGCACTGTCTTCCGTATGTCCACAGGTGTTCTGTTGTAAACGCGGTGCGCTTAGTCTTTATTCAAGGCAGCGAAGGTAATATCCAAAGGGTTATGATGTCCACAGCTGTCACGCGGTGCGCTTAGTCTTTATCTAGACCAATGTACCGTTATCATATCTAAAGTTCCTCATAAAAGGGATTATCTATACTGTTTTTATACTACCCTATCAACAAATGCATTAGTTTTAAACAAAAATCACTCTGTTCATTTACAATATTATTCATTATAATGTATCGTAGTGTACCGGTACATTGTTTTTGTATTATCTTATATAGTTGGATGGAAATAAAGCGACATTGGCGTGGTATTAGCGTTTTCACCGTAGCGTTTTCGCCGGAAAATGATAAATAATTGAAAAATACGGTAAAATTCACGAGGAATTGCTTTTTTTTTTTTTTTTTTTTTTTTTTTAGATAAAAGGATATACACTGTATCATACGCTTTGGCTATTCCCTTCGCCATCTAGAATAAAGACTAAGCGCTGTGGACATCATAACCTTTGGATATTCCCTTCGCTGCCTTGAATAAAGACTAAGCGCACCGCGTTTAGAACAGAACACCTGTGAACATACCATAGAGCTGCATTTTACAGCTCTGTGGAACATACAGAAGACAGTACTCTTCTTTGTATAGCGGTTAGTTTCGATTCAGAAGTATAGGGATATAACAACGAGACCAAATTGGTTAAAAATTCATTTATTATGACTAAGCTACTCATTTGGAAATGCTATCACAGCTTGATAAGCATATCTATGCCCGACAAACAAAATGACACCAAAAAGGTTTTGCCACCTCAGATGGTACCAATATCTGGCCTGGCCCATGGACTACTTCATGTGAACTACGACTAGTCTTCAAAGGACAATTGTTTGGTTTTATTTTACTTGATAGAAGACTGGAATTTGTTTACAAATTGAACTTGCACTTTACTTTGCTGAGATTTGATAAAAATATGTCTCAAGAATCATTTAATAGCAACTTTCCAGCAGTGTGAATATTATACTCAAAGAGAAAAAAAAAAAACCCAAACAAGCATTGATGAAATGTTAATATTTATTGTTGGTTTTTATCTCCAAAATTCTAAATTTTAGATGTGTCACATTGCTACTTTACAAACATGGTTCATTGCAGATTTTTGGTGCATACCTATCAGCAAGCTGGAGTACGAGGAATGATGGGGACCACAAAGGAATCTACTTTGGTACAGGAGAGAGCTTCCTCTTCAGCCTGGCCCCAGAGGAGAAGAAGTACCCATGGGTAGGGATCAACGCCCCAGGAAAAGAAGATAAGGAGGAGGAGGGGGACGTGGAGGAGGGTAACGCGGAGGAGGGCAAGGAGGACATGAAGAGGAGAATGAGTGAAATGTTCATGAGAGCCACGCCCACTTTGATAGCAGTAGGAGGAGGGTGAGTACCTCCAATTCTATGGAGTATTAAAGTGTGATGTCATGACCATTCATCAGTGGTGGATCCAGAGGGGGCGCACCAGGCGGGCGCGTGCCCCCTCTTTTTTTTTCTTTTTTTGTTAAAACAAAATAAATAAAAAGAAAAAAATTAGATGAAACCCAGAAGTAGCACAACAAATATTCTTTGCGCCCCCCCCCCCCCTTTACGGAATTCCTGGATCCACCCCTGATTCATCACCATGGAAACTAGCTCTAAATAACCTCACCTAGGGGTCCGTTTCATAAAAGTCTTATTCTCATAAGACACACTAAGAGAGATGTCGTGAAATGGAGTTAAAGTCTTTCATAGCTATACATATGAGCAAGTTTAGCCATTCTGAAATGTATGTAAAAGCTTTATGACTTTGTGAAACGGACCCCGGGCCCAGTCTGTGAACACTATTGTTGCTAACCATGCTCGCACCTGGTTCCAACCCAAGCTATAAGAAAAAGACTCTAACATCAGCACTTTACAAATCTTACCTGCAGTCATGCAAAAGCTGTACTCAGGATCTAAGTCCTAAGAAAGACTTGGGTAAAAGACACCCAGGGAAAAATTGTTAATAGATTATCATAAACTCCTTTGAATGTTTTACCTTCTTTGCATGTGAACCACATTTTCTAGTGTCATTATTCAAATCTTCAACTTGATAAGTTATTGCATGTATTTTGTATTCTGCTTTATACTGTCACAGTGAGGCTTTTTTCATCAACTTGTTTATTATATAAAGCACAGATGTTCATAATTCTGCATTTTTATTGATATTTGTCGTGAAGTGATCCATGGGTATCACCTCATTGGTACTTAAATGAATGAAACGGTTACAATTTCTGCCTTGTTTGTAAAGATACCTACTTACTGGAGATGTCAGTACTAGGGAATTAGCTGAATCCCTTTGAATTCTATGGTTTCTTGTAAGAGAATTTTTTAAAAGAAAGCATACTTTTGATTGTAGATGCTAGAAGAGAAAGTCTCCAGCCACCATGATTTGTTTTTTACAGAGGATTCATAACATGAGATTCTGATTTTTTAGAGTGAATTCTTGTGTCTTCTAGTGATGGAGATGGAATTCTGATTGAGGGCGATTTGACCAAAGGTTTCAGTGGCCGCTGTCTGACCTTCAACAACCCACCCCTGGCCAGCGAGAGGTCCTATGTCTGTGCAGTCATAGAGGTTATCACCATGGAAGATGGCAGGAACCCTACCGAGAACAATGCCTAGCAAGTGTACCTCATGAAACTACTACATTCATGAGCATCAGCACACTCTTCACCTTTTTCCATTGTTTCTCCATGTGAGTGACTTGTAATGGTTTCAAGTTCATTGTTTTCTTTTCTTTTTCCGAAAGAGGAGAAGTAGAGAGGTGTTGGGAATAATTGATCGATTCCAGTGTGACCAGACTAGAATCTTCATACATCATGCATGCTTCATGGAACATTATGGAAGTGAAAGTATGAAATCATCAAAGAAGACCCAGATTTCAAGTTCTTCTTCTTGCTCCATCTGTTCTATGAAATGTCCTGAAAATTTGAAGGGTGTTTTGTGAGGCTGCTTGCATAGTGTGTGAATGATCAGAAGCAGGTTGGTGTGTAGAAAAAAAAATTCCATTTCTGGCATTCTATGTCAAGGTTATGACACCAGGCACTTACCAGCACTGCGTTATGTGAAACACTGATACTTTGCAACCCAAAATGTTCACGTGCATGAAGCTTTTGTGAATTTTATGAGAAGCCAAGACTTGTGAAAGTAAAATGCAGGCAAGAGTGTTTGTTGTTACACAGTGCATTGAATTCCAGTGGTGATTTACGAAAGTTTCATACACACAAAATGTCTAGTTTTAGAGTACATGTTGTGAGATGCAAAGATCATAATCTACTTTATACACTGTATTACCTAGAGTGTGTGGTATGGTCTTTCTCTCATAAGTGGCAATTCTACATACATTTCTTGCCATGCAGGGCAATTTGCTGATCAGATGTTAAGTATCTCTGTACAGTACTTAGTATTTAGCTGTGTTGCAGCTGTATAGTTGCACCTGTCTTAATGTGTTAAACTAAATTCTTCCATCAGCAAAATGACTGCAAATTAGACTATGTGATCTGCAGCTTGTTCCTAATATAGAAAGGCATATTTTGTTTTATGTGTCTGATGTTAAAATCTTTAGAACATCAGACCGTACAACTTAATTGTTAAAAGTGATGGTTCTGTTGACAAAGGTCAAGAATAATAATAAACTTACATGAATTGTCTTGTGATTTAGAGATTTATGGCTTTTCATATCAACAAAATCTTTCATTTAGATCACCTAAGTGTGTGTCACATGAGCAATATTTTGTACTGTGTGTCCTTTCAGCATAGACTCAATGTTGGGTTGTAATGTGTGCAAACTGTTGAGAATGTTTTGGTTTGATGAAATGTTAAAGCAACGATGAAAAAAGTGTTTCTAAATCTAAAGGGTTTTGCAAGCATTGTCAGCACATTGCACACTGGATATGTAAGTTATCTTATGGAAGTAACTTGCAAGCTCTGTGCTGATATTACACAAGAGGCTGAATGTAAATATTATAAAGCATGAATGTAATGTTACATGGTTTAATACTTAATGTTGTTTGATTTTGTCATATTTGTCGCAGTGTAGGCATTCTTCATGCATACTATACATTGTGTAAACCTGAGTTATATGACACAAGTCATGCATGGTGTATGTGCAGTTTTTTGTGAATTACTGTATACTCTTTTTAACTGTACATGACACTACCTGATCTTGCCAACTTGACTAGAGAACACTTTCATGGAGAAACAATCGTGGCTTTACATTCCATGTGTTAATAATAGTGGCCAGATTTCTTCCAAAAACTTGTCTAGATCTTTTGCGTTCTCAGTCAGTACCATGTAAATGTTTCTCTTTGTTCAATGGCACTGGCAATAATTGGATGCATCAAGGATAAACTGAAAATACTTTACTGTCAGTCATAACTAGTAAGCACAGAACAAGGTTACATTTGACATGTGTTCAAGGGTTGAAGGGATACAGCCATTGCTAAAGCATGATCCAACCTGTACTAGTTGGCCATAGGTTAACAAGGAAAGCAAGCAATCTAGGTTCAGTTTTTGTTTGTGTTTAAGTGGAGTTACAGTCAATCAAAATCTTGTGAAGTATATGCAGCGTAGAAGGGGTGCTGTGATGCATGGCATTAGTGGAGTGAGATTTGTGCACTACAATACAGGTCTAATAATTGATTGCTCAATCTCATTTAATGAGATTGAGACAATCAATGACAAATTATCTGTGGTGTTTCAGCCAGTGCTGTTTTGTCATGTGAATACAATATAATAATGGAAGTATTGTGTTATTATTGAAAAGTCTATGTGATGTCATTTACATCGGTAGAGTATGAAAGTTGGTGAACTTAAAATGTTGGTTTTGCTTTGTTCCATGTCTGCAAATAATTCTTGGTATTCTTTGTTCACTTCTCCTGTCATTTTATCTCAATCTACAAGTACCACTCCTCTTGCTTTGGACATGTAACACACACACACACACACACACACACACACACACACACACACACACACACACACACACACACACATAAACACACACACATACAAACTTCCAGCCTTGCATTGCCTCACGGGTCAAGGGTCAAGCGTTGCAATCATGATGATTTGAAATGATACAAAAACTGAAGACAATAATGTGTATATAATTGCTCTTTCATCTTTGCTAGCCTATTTTTATATAAATATTCTGCATAGAATGCCTTTTCTGGAGGGTTTATCCTCAGCTTTCATGAATATTATTACTATTTTTTTTTTCTGCTCGTAAAAATGGAATATGACTGCTGCTATAGACAGACATAAACAAATTTACAAATTTATTTTTCATACAGCTGTACCAAGTAGTAGCACTGGTAGAGAAGGAACTCTGTTCATTATTTAAAGGCTTCGTTATCTCAAGTGTGCCTGCTATTTGTGTAAAACATATTCCTCATTTCCTCTGCCATTTACCTGTTCAGGGCAGCCCTTTTGCTCCCACCACGTTTCATGTGTGTAAATGTCTCAGCTTTGATGAATGTTATGGTTTTTTTTTCTTCTTCTTCTTCTTTTTTCTTTTATTTTTTAATTATTCATCTTTATTTTTATTTATTTATTTTTTTTTGGTAGTCAGACATGCCTGGTAGGTATATTTCATTGTAGATCAAATATGACCATTCTTCTCATGGGAAGATAGTAGCACTGCCCACTAGATGATACTGTATTGCATTAAAAAAAAAACACAAAAAAAAATCTTTCCCCTTCTCAGCAACCTTACTGTGCTAAGATTCTTGTAACTACATGTACAACTTGTACTTTCTTGCCCATGTACTTGTGAGTTGGTGATAACATTTATAATTGTGTTTATAGTATATTTACATCGAATACTTATTTACAGTCACAGTCATGGTTTATGCACAATTTTACTTCTGATTGCAGTTACAAAGGCCATGATTTTACACTTCATAATTTGTTCGATAATGCATGCATAATTGCCTTCTCTAAGGGCGGAGAATACACAGTGTTATCTAGAAATGCACCTCAACACTCAAACAAGATTGGAAAGATTTGAGGAAGCGACAGCTTTTGTGTCCTCACACTCCAGCAGTACTCACAGCATTGTATATAAAATGTAGCTGTTTGAAAAATGATGGAAGAGGATTTAAAGTATGAAAGAAAAGAAAAATCTCACTTGAGCCATGCTGTGCTCTGTAATCTTCCATTGTAGAGTTAGGTCACTGTACTGAAATAACATAAAGAGGTGGGGACTACTTTATCAAAAATAGAATAACACAGACAAATCTACAGGGTTTCATTTAGCAGGAATAAAAATTCCAGTTTGTTACTTTTTCTGTGCTTTTCCCCTGTAAAGAGACATCTGCACATGATACATTGCACATGTTAATGCTAACAAATGTGGGTCTAGTAAGAATTGCTGCACACCACACATTTGTTGAGATATATCTGGTTTTGACTGCTTAAACTAGCAAGCTGTAAAGTGGGCTTACACTCATCTTTTACAGATAAGCAAATTCATGTGCAATTAGTTTGTAAGGTGCTGTGAATACAGGTTTATGCAAATGAGTGTATTACCTAGTGAACATTTTCTATTTTGGTCATGGTACACATGTTTTGCTTTGCCATCCAGTTGTACTGTACTTATTTGATGTCATTTGTGTGCTCATGAAAAAAAAAAAAAAAAAACATTAATGTAAGTGGTAAAAAGGTCAAACAAGAGTTTGTTATTGGTGCTCTATGTGATGCTGTAAACTATGATTGTTGGTCTTCTCTATAAAGTGCTCGTGTCATCTGAAATAGGAACACCAGTAGAGTAGAATGTTTCACAGCATTTATTTGGAAAATGGCATGCCACCATTTTCAACTCGCAATTGTTTCTTTTTGTCGAATGGCATGCAAGGGATGGTTTGACTTGTTCAGTGTGCAAAAAGTAGAAGCCAGTTGAGTGTACCAAGGTTGAGTTATGTACGTGTATGGCTTACACCGTATCTCAATTGCCTTTTTAATGTAAGTACTGTGTAAGGATATTCTTGTTCAGAACGGTGTAAATGCACTTTGCATAGAATAGCATGTGTTTTTGAAATGCTGTTATTTTGTGATTTACAGCACAGTGGCTCTGTTCTAAGTTGTATGTGTACATGTGTTGTTATGAAAAGCTTCCAGTCATCAAATTGTTGGATTAAAATCATCTTAAAAGAAAGTTGGTTTTACACAGTGACTCATTCATTTTTATGAAGGAGCAAAATTATTCTTCCAATCGTAAAGGGATCTGGTAGACAGACAGAGAGAAATTTGACTTTCTTGAACCACACTACAGCATGTAGATATTAACTAAGCATTTACATTAGTCTAGACATGAAAAAGAAAAACAATTATGTGAAAGGTGACTGCACTTTTGCTTTATTAAAAAAAAAAAAAATGTATCATTTCCAACCATTCATTCATTTATTTATTCATTCAGCCAGTAGTGACACAAGTTAGTGGACAGGGTGAAAGAAATAACTGACAAGTTTGTGCATGAACATGATAGCAGAGAGTCTAGTCCCATCAAATTAGGTTATACACACACACACACACACACACACACACACACATGTGCATATAATTACAGATATGAGAATTTTAGTCCACATGTTGGTTCCAGTACACAAAAGATGAGTAAAAGATATTGTAATGCATTATTAGCGTCAACAGCTTTTATTCGTGGCACCAAACTTTTGATGTGTCATCTCATCCATCTTCTTCAGGCTTTCAGACAGCTCTGTCTGGGACACTGGGTTTTCTCTTCCATTCGACACTCAAACCACACACAGGATTAAACACCTCCACTGAATGAGAGCTGAATGACCCAGTACCAAAGCTGGCCCAGATATTACGCTCATCAGGGAAAGCTTTCAACTTGGAATGACTGAAAACATTAGTATTATCTCTTCTTACATTCTGTACATGCACAATCGTGAGTAAATCAATATGGTACATGATAGTCATCACAGTATACAGTACATACTTTGTGTAAAGATGTCATACACCAGCTCTTAATTCTTTATGTGCCACATTCACATGCCAAACTCAGTCGGCAGCATGCCGAGTTCGCATATTTTGCTCAAACACACAAACTCACCCGAATCTATTAATAAATCTTCAAATGCCACGGGACAACTAAAGCTTCACTCATGATCTCATTCCTCCACACATATTTTGCACTGTGTGGTGATTGAATATCAAGCAGTGTTATCTATTGGATTTTTGAGTGATTTCTGACTTCCTGTCACTGTTTTGTGTGCACAAGCTATGCCTGGACAATAATGTAACTACTGGTCATTTGAAAGAAAAGTAAACATAGATTTGCCATAAAATTTACATCAAAGCAAGGCTTGGAATTTTCTTTACAACTTTGCTCATTGGTTGTGTAGCAAAACAAAAATCTATAGAAAGATACATGGAGATTTAAAAAAAATGTTTTCCCAACGCATGCCTACGTTGCAATCTTAGAATAATGTGGCACACAGGGGGTTTACACATTTGCCTCATGTAGAAGTGCAAGCACTAATACTATATAAATCTCAAGGAAGTCTCGAAGAAAAAAGAAAAGACCTTTCTCTTGATTGTGTTAATTATACTTGGGTAGGATACGATTTAAGTTGCTGTACGCAGCATGTGTACATACAATCAACTTTGCTTATGCCGACGACCTCGCGTAAGTCAAATAATCGCCAAAGTTGAAGGTATCTTCAAGTCCTTTTCTCTTTATATTCTACTGATTTTATTCCCTCACAAGTTGAATTTTCTCTCAGTCAAAGCTATTTCTTCAGGCCAAATGTGACCCTGCACCTCAAAACAAACAATAAGTCGCCAGACATGCATTTCTAGTTAAGACCATATTCTGAAAGAGCAGACTTTAAGCTTTAAAATGATGTATAACTCAAATCAAATGGACTCTCCTAACCTATCTAAATATTGGAAAGAAAGCACAAACTCAGGAAAAGTGTGAACTGAGAAAAGAGGCTCTGAAGTACAGTGTCTATTCAAGCGCTTAATCTTTACCAAACCGTGCTGGCTGTGCGATGAATGGGACAAAAAACAGAAGTAAACCACCAGAGTAACAACAATGAAGGGATTATCAGATTAAAATGAAATTGAGCATGCCTCATTAACACATTCTGTCCATAATTAATGCCAACTTTCAAAGCAGTAGCATTATCCTTTCAAAAGTTATTAGAGTTGAAAGTGAAGAGTGTGGACAAGGTTTTTCAGAAATGAAAAAAGGATTCTAAAGACACCTAATCACACAATTCTACCAAAAAAGTTCGAGATAAACTGCTAAAAAAACACACTTTCCTGCCCGTTTTATGATACCAAATTTTAGCATAATGTAAAAGAAGACCAGCTCTTTCAGAAAATATGAAAAAGTCAAGTTCGGCTAGGTTGACCCATTTCACTTATTTTCAGTCCTGACACAAAAGCAGTGTGTGCGACTTTATGTTCGTTTTGAGGTGCACGGTCACAAATAGATTTGACTGAGGCAAGGTTGACTGTACGTACATTTTGATATTCACATTATGCAGTTATACACTGCATGCAAAAATATCTTTGGCATACAGATTTCTCAGAAGCATAAAAATGTGTGACAACAAAAACAAAATCCCTGGAATGTGACTCCTGATTCATTGCAGACATTGGGCCGAATGCATAAAACGAGCAATTGCTTGTAAGCAATCGCTTCAAGCAAAAGCACAAGCTCGTCTAGCAAAAGGAGTAGCTCAAGCAATTGCTTAAATCCATATGCATAACCTTTTGCTAGTGCTTATACATTTTGCTTGTCCCGCACAAGCAATTGCTTGCGTTTCAACAAAAGGGACGTCACGCCTGTGCGAACACAAGAACAAAGGCGAATGTGGCAGCAGGTATTTGAAAGGGCATGTGTGTGCACAAGCATTTCCTGACATAGCACAAAAGCTATGAAATGACACTCATAAATGCACACACAGTCGCACACACAACTACACACACACATGCATTACTGGCTGATTCCCATCACTGCTTGCAGTTGCCCGGATCTGCCAGATCGCACGTGGAGATAGGTCTCCTTGCTCTCCGCCGAAGTCAGACATCCTACATGTTTTTCATCACATTTTGCATGCTAACCACTGGACATTCCCGTTGTTGAAATGAAAAATTTCTCACTCTACTTATGAGTAATTTCTTGTAGATTTATACCACTCCTTCACAAGTGTGGTCTTTCTTTCATGAATATGAAAATCATACTTAAAAGGGAACGTTCCAGATAAGCAAAAGCTCAAGCTCATTTTACAGAGCTTGGAAAATCGTAAGCAATTGCTAGCAAGAACTAGCAAAAGGTATGTTTTATGCATACATTTTTAAGCAAATGTTTGGTCTCTAAGCAATTGCTTGCGGGCAGCAAGCAATTGCTTTAGCTTGCTAGCAAAAGCTTCTGCTCACAAGCAATTGCTTGTTTTTATGCATACGGATTCGAGTAAAAGGCTAGCACAAGCAATTGCTAGCGTTTATGCATCCGGCCCATTGCATTTGCATTCAAAAGGCAGTAAATATCAAGCAATTTGCATAAAAATTTGGAATGTATGATTAGTGAAGGCAAGTGACACTAACCAGACTAATCTATTTCCTGAGGTATGCTCTGGGGAAGCTAGGTAAAAGCAGAAACACATTGCTGATAACAGAATGGCTAAATATATTTCCCTCTTCTCACCTGATACATGAAAAGCCTAGTGTTATGAGATTTGGATGTTGTCTTGCTTTACACACTGAATTAAGTAAATAATAAAAAGGCAAGGTGTTACCTGGATAACAGAATGCACACTTTCTCCTGCAAACATACAATGACAGTTTGTGCTAAAGACTCCTGTTGAAAGGGAAACAGACCCTGTCTTCAAGAAGGCACTGTTGTATGAACCTACACTTAAGCATCTGCCATGTTCCCAACATTTGAGTAAAACCGACTCACACAGTGAGTTTGTCAAAAGTGGTCACAGCAATGTACTGTAAACATCCATAGTTTTGCACGATTATTTTTTCGTACTGAGCGGCTCAATGATATATTCACTGGTCTTTTAATTCACACTGCACAGTCGTCAACCCATTTAGAATGTGCACAGAAATTTGTGAAGGTATTTTTGTGGGCGTTGGAAGTCATGCTAGCCAAAAGTAGTGCGAAATGTGCAAAAATTAATACACCGCAATAAAATGTGCGTTTACAGTAAATTTTGTTTCATCTCTTGATTGGGCCAATGCTCCTCCTCATTGGTTCCACATACTACATTAAGGATCCTTCAGAGACAGAGTTTGCTGGCTGACAAGCCATGGAAACTTTGGCATAAATATGTATACATACAGTGCACTCCTGTTATAACGAACACGGTTATAATGAAATTCCCATTGCAACGAAGTAAAAATTCAGGCCGCAACATTATCCACTCTATGTATTTTTATTGTTTGTTTGGTTATAATGAAATTCCGATGTGACGAAAGAAAACTGCCGGTCCCGAGAACTTCATTATTCAGGAGTCCACTGTAATACAGGGGAAACTCGATATAATGAGATGGTCGGGTTGTTTTCCTCGTTAGAGCCGATATCTCGTTATATCAGTAGGCATTAAAGAAAGCATAACATAAAGACATTAATTTGCACATGTGGGACTACCCATCATCTTTCAATCAAAACTGATAACCTGGTAATGTGTGTGAGGGAATTACTAACCTTTATGGGTAAGAAGATGTTTTTCGACAATGAAATCCAATATCAAGAATGTGTTTCTTATTAATTGTAGATGTTTGAATTTGTAAATTCATATAGCTTGCGATTGTGTCAAGATCGTCTGTGGATTGGTATGTGGTTATGGTATGGGTGTGTGTTGTGTGTGGAAAGCTTGAATATGGTCTGCACAATGCTGTGTGTGTATGTGACACATTCTGTATGTACATTATGACTGCGTGTGTGTGAAGATTGGGAATTCACTACGTAGAAAGCCAATCACAACGTCAGATTGCCTCACACCTGCTAAACGTCATGATGATGTCATGTATACATACGGCCGTCCCATCACATTTCTGCATGTATCAGTGCACACACACATACACGTACAACATGCGGTGCTAGCTGGAGTGCGCTGAAGAAAATATGTGTGTACAAGACAGTTTTTGGCGCATTGAGTTTTACAATCTCGGAACATGATAGCACAGGCGAAGTAAAGCTTTACCTGAAGACATTTTGCTTTACCTCGCTGTAACAGGTTTGATTGGCTATGTTTTTCTTTGTTCGGAAATCACAAAATTTATCTCGTTATAGCAGTTATTTCATTATAGCCGATCTCGCTGTAAGAGTAGCATTTTACATAGACTTGTGTGGAAAGAAATTTGGGACCGGGAAAATTTCCCCGCAATAACCGATATCTCGTTATAGCAGTGTTCGTTATACCGAGTTTCCTCTGTAACTATTTAGTAGACGACAGACTGCTATGTGAGTACAAAACTAGATCTCCATCAAGATATGATCAATATAATCGGTCCAGTCCAAAATGCACATACTATGTTTACCCTACAGACAGCAAATCGTGAATAACTACTGAACCTGTACCAAAGAGAGAGTGCTTGCAAAACGCACCCAAGATAAACATTCATTGACAGTTAACTAGCGTTGCATCATTGATCTTCTTAATGAAAATGGTAGTGATCACCACGCCATCCAACAGAGCTCTATAGAATCCTGGGTGCTTGTCCTTTTAACTTTGCATGTCCCAGGTAACTATTGTGAGCAATGTATGTCAGTTTCTTAAGTTTCTAAACTGTCATAAATCTAGTGGACGGTGATGGAGTAAGATACATCTTAATGGAATTCTTTGGCAAACCATAGATGTATGTATGTTCCAACAGTTATGAGCACCATTTCATTCTAAACTAACTACATGTACCTAGAATTAACAGAATGTGTAAAATGATCTTGTCATCTTTTCATCTCGGCCGTAATCCTGCTGATGAGTTCCTCTGTTTCTCTGATTTCCTGACGGACAGCTGCCTCTGACTTAATCTTCTCCAACTGCACACAAAAGAATAATAGAAAGGCAATTGCATGTAAGAGACTGATAAGCATTCAAATTAGCAAGGTCTGCTTTGAGCAACCAGTGTCAAGCTTGTGTGCATAATACTTGATTTCCACAACAATCATAATCAGTCTATTCAAACTTTCAAAAATTCATTCTCTTGATTATCATTATTTTCATTATTATCATTTATTCAGCATTTGCAAAACAATACAAGTGATAACAGAAAAACAAACAAAACAAGCAAAACACAATACAAAATGTCAGGCTTTCCCTGGTGAGCCTCCTTAAGTTGCCAGGTTGGAAAAGAGCAATCAAAATCACTATGACCCTTGGGTCTCTCCAACCAACTTTACAGAAGGAAGCACATCAGGAGTAGTTGAACACACATACACCCCCCCCCCCCCCCCCCAAAAAAAAAAAAAAATAAAAATAATAATACAAATAATTTCAAATTGAGCATGTACACAAGGTGAATTATTGTACATACAAACTAGAAATATAATTGTGGCAAATGGTATTCGTCCCTCCCCCCATAAAAAAAGTCAATCTAGTGTACACAAAAAGTGTTAACATAGTACAGCTGTACATCTCTAAAGACGGACTACAAATATTACTGCACTACTAATCAATAATATATTCTTCGCACCCAAACCCTATGCCATGACCCAAAACCTCCGCCCCCCCCCCCCAAAAAAATAATTGTCAGACAGCAAATGTACGATACCAGGTATCATCCCTTTTACTATCATTTTGTATTATCTCACTGGCTACCTTTTCCCCCTCCAGTATGGTGATGCACTTTCCCATGACCTAAAATGACAAAAG
Source organism: Diadema antillarum (assembly GCF_040938485.1). Lineage (NCBI taxonomy): Eukaryota > Metazoa > Echinodermata > Echinoidea > Diadematoida > Diadematidae > Diadema > Diadema antillarum. The sequence continues at coordinate 598,585 of NW_027272035.1, read as the reverse complement.
GACCAATTTATATGCCCGTAAACAATTTTTTGAACTTTTCTTTTGAGCAATTTTCTTAAAACTCCATTCTTACACACCAAAGTACAAAAGCACCATGAGAATGAACAGTAGGTTGTATGAGCATGACAACCAAACTCTCAATCCTGCAGCCAAAGCAAAAGCTTCCTTTACAGTATTGACACAGAGGACCCCATAATGTAGATGCACGAAGCATTGAACATACATGCATCGTTAAAATGCAGATGAAAGTTGGGCATTACTGCCTCAATACAGGTCAATGCAACAACTAACCTGATTTGCCTCAAGTTTTTCTCCTTTCTTCTGCTTTTCTTTCAGCTGTTCAATCTGCTTGAGTTTCTTGTTGAGATTCTTCAGCCTCTTGTCATCCATTGGTCCTACAGGTTGAGGAGCAGACACTGGTTCCTTCTCCACTGTCTTTATGGAGGACTGGTCTGCATTTTGGTGCTGAAGGGAAATGATACCAGTCCTCTGGAACTCACTGACCATTGCTTGACCCTCCTTGTCTTCAGGGTCCACCCTTGGACTATTTGAGAGAGAAATGCAGAGAGGAGAGGATTGATAAGTTCTTGTTTGTTCTTCTCCTAAAAACATTTGCTATCAGAGCTGCTCTGTATTCTAACTCTTTGTGTGCACATTAACACATCCAACTCAGTTGACAGCTAATACCAACTTTGTATATTTTGCTGAACCACATAACCGCAGACCCAGTACACTGAAAGAGTCATGCAAAATTTCTGTTCCTCCCATATTATATACAGTTGAACCTCTCGTATCCGGACAAGTCGGGACCGGGGCTCATCCGGATACTGGATTTGGCCGGATACAGGAGACTCAATGCTTTATACATGTACATATACATACACATGTACTGATGTAGCCCATTGTAGTACCACATGTAGTAATGTGTATACTGCAACCTTTTCATTGTTACATTTGGGGATGTTTGGGGATGTTAAAATGTCTGAGGGTAAGCAATATGGAAGGAAATTTGATGTAATGTATGTTAATCATGTTGGAATTAATATGTAATTCATGTGTGTTTGTGTAGGAGTTCTCAAGGAGTTGGGAATCCCCCTTTCCTCCCGTAATTATCTTTTTAAAAAAATCACGGCGAGATTGCGTCCGTATAATAGAGAGATCCGGATAAAGGGAGGCCGGATAATAGAGGTTCAACTGTAGTTGCATAGTGCAGTGACTGAATAGTGGCATTCTTTTGGGATTCCTTAAAGTAAAATATGATTTTCTATTGAGGTCTTGTCTTCAAAAAGTCCCACCTCCCAGATTTATTCAAGAAAGTATGTGTAACCATGACCAAGAATATGATTTTGCAGTCTGTGTTGGGGGATTATGTGTTGAATACTGGCCACTGCAAGAATAATAGCCCATTTGTCCAAATCCAGCCACAAGTTTTTGATTACAAGATAAAAAGTAAAACATTTTATAGACTGCGGATGGAAAGTGATCACAATACTAATACCTCACTTGAGCCATATGGCTCTTGTAAGATAAAAAATGTTTAGATTGTCTATTTAGGGCTTTAGGGCCAGGTTGGGGTGGTCCGCAAAGAGGGTCATGGTTCCTATTTGTACAAATACAATATTCTATCACCCTTGTGACAATAACAAAGCACCCCATGGTCTATTGTGAACCCCCCCCCCAAAAAAAAAACAAACAAAACAAAACAAAACAAAACAAAACAAAACAAAAACAAAAACAAAAACAAAAAAAACTTGAAACTACACTTAATGTACTTAACCATACTTAACCATAACCACAATGTACTTAGCCCATGGGGCTTTGGGGCCAGGTTGGGGTGGTCCTCAATGAGGTCATGGTTCCTATTTTCACATGACACAAAACACACAATGTACGTCATACAATGAATGCTCGTAATAGTTCACTTGAGCTCAGGTGACCTTGAAAAAAAAAAAATTGAAACTACATTTAAAGTACTTAACCATAGCACTAACTTAACTTGGTCATGCCTGCTTCTCGAAAAGGAGATTTGTAAAGATTACTTAATTTGGAGACTTTGGGGCCCCAAGGAGGGTCTAGAAGCGGGGCACAAATGGAGATCCTATCAGCCTGGGGATGCTACTGTACTTGCTAAGTTTGATGAAAGTCTGTCATGGAGATTTTAAGAAGAAGCTGAAAATGTAACACGTTTTCACATGACACAAAACACATAATGTATTGTACATCATACAATGAATGCTCGTAATAGTTCACTTGAGCTCAGGTGACCTTGAAAAAGACAAGGAAAAGTAGAAATTACGCTCTGCGTAAAATATGTCCCTGCCGGAAGTAGCATTTAATATCAAAGTGTACTATATAGGTCAAAAGATCAAGGTCAAAGGTCAAAGAAGTCAAAGGTCAACATTCTGTGTAGAAGTTTTGAAGCCCTCACCTAGTGCCATCACATAAAGCAAACGGAATCGAAATCCGGTTAGAAATGGCGAAGGAGTAGCATTTTGTAGCCAATGTACAATATAGGTAAAAAATCAAGGTCAAAGGTCAAAGAAGTCAAAGGTCAAAATTCTGTGTAGAAGTTTTGAAGCCCTCACCTTGTGCCATCACATAAAGCAAACGGAATCGAAATCGGGTTAGAAATGGTGAAGGAGTAGCATTTTGTAGCAAAATGTACAATACAGGTCAAAAAATCAAGGTCAAAGAAGTCAAAGGTCAAAATTCTGTGTACAAGTTTTGAAGCCCTCACCTAGTGCCATCACATAAAGCAAACGGAATCGAAATTGGGTTAGAAATGGCGAAGGAGTAGCATTTTGTAGCAAAATGTACAATATAGGTCAAAAAATCAAGGTCAAAGGTCAAAGAAGTCAAAGGTCAAAATTCTGTGTAGAAGTTTTGAAGCCCTCACCTAGTGCCATCACATAAAGCAAACGGAATCAAAATCGGGTTAGAAATGGCGAAGGAGTAGCATTTTGTAGCAAAATGTACAATACAGGTCAAAAATCAAGGTCAAAGGTCAAAGAAGTCAAAGGTCAAAATTCTGTGTAGAAGTTTTGAAGCCCTCACCTAGTGCCATCACATAAAGCAAACGGAATCGAAATCGGGTTAGAAATGGCGAAGGAGTAGCATTTTGTAGCAAAATGTACAATATAGGTCAAAGGTCAAGGTCAAAGGTCACGACTGAAATTCTGTGTAGAAGTTTCAAAGCTCCCATGTAGTGCTATCATATAAAGCAAACAGAATCAAAATTGGCTCATAAATGACAGAGAAGTAGCAAATTGAAGATTTTGATCACACACAGACGGACACACGGACGGACGGACGGACGGACGGACAGACGGACAGACGGACAGACGGACACACACACGTACGTTTCATAGTCCCCTACTCAAACTCGTTCGGCGGGGACAAAAACATATTTTCATTGATATAGAATATCTCTAGCTTGATCCTGTAACTCTGTGAATAATTACCAAGATCTGTATTGTTTCCTTGACAATATGTCATAAACTGCTGGAATATTGGTCCGCTTCATTACCAGTATTTCCTGCTTTCCTCTGTATCATAATGAGATGTGTTATTCCCTTTGCAGAACAACATGAAAAGCTTTCTATTTGGCCATATCATACTTACATGACACCTGCTGACAAGTCCTGGACAATCCATAGCTGCTTCCGAAGTTTGTTTGCCAGCGTGTGATCCTAACAATGGAATTAAGTACACAGACGTCACATTATATCTTACATTTCGTGTCATCACTCTTATTGCTCTATTCAAAGGAGGACCTGGCATTCACCTAGGTTTCACTCAGCAACAGATAAATCTTGAAACACAAATTTAGTGTCTTGGTGTCATCATCACAGTCCATGGGTGGTTTGGAGATCTCCTCTCCTTTACTCTGGAAGTAAACAGAGCTTGAGGCTGTGTGCTCAAATAGCCAATACATATTGAAGATTTAGTAGCTTGTAAATTACAATTAACATATGGCCAAGCTTTCAGAACATAAATTGATAAAATCTTAAAAGGCCATACTATTTATTAAATTGTTTAATCAAGTGCTCTCATATTCTATTTCATGCACGAATCTGTGAACACATTGAGTCACACTCAAAATGTAACATGCCTATCATTCCTCTCAGAAACTGAAATGCTTTGCTGTCAATCATCTTACAAATGATTAAAATCCTTTCTTCACTTTGTGTCAGTGAAGTGATGCATAAAATCATCACCCATTTACTATAGATCTGCTTCACTGGCAGGTGTACCTGACTAGTGGTCATTCCCTGCTAACTTTGATAAAATACAATGTTGGCATACAGTTGTATTTCACAGAGAGACTGTTGTTACAGTCCTGAACATGAGTAATAATTTGCTTTATTACCTTACTGATTTTAGCTTCAGACAGTCTTTGCCTTAACTCTTCTACAGGGTCAAAGTCTGGCTCCTGGTCACTTGTAGAGACCTCCCCTGCAGCTGGTCCACCTTTCTTAGCCCTCCTCTTTTTATTTTTCTTGCTGGATTTACCCTCTCCTCCTTCTCCTTTAAATTCATCTGCAGAGGACAGACAAAATCAAACATTTCAGAGTGCATACAGGCATACTCAGAAATACTTCCTTGTGTACCCCTCCCCAAGAAAAAAACAACAACCAAACATGCCATACCACTCTATACTACCATACCCTTGTTAGCTTACATACAGATATACACCAATGGTGTTCATCTATGCACAAGATTTTCAACGGTAGGAAAGTGTAGGGTGGTATGGCAAAATAAGTGGGGGAAAATAAGGAAGTCTTTCCACATACTAGTTTACAGTACAGTTGTTTACATATATGAGACATTTAAAGCAAAGACATCAACGCCTGTACGAAAAATCTTGAAGCCATAATGTCAAAGCAAAATACTTCGACAAATCATGTGCTGCATCTTCCTGAAATACATGCACGTGGTTCTTTACTTTGATTAATTTACTTAACAATTTTATGGGATGGGAAGGGTGGGTGTGTGTGTGTGTGTGTGTGGGGGGGGGGGGGGGGGGGGGGGCTACCATTGACTTTTGACACCCCTAGCCCACAATATTGTCAAATTCTTCTTCTTTCTCTATTGTGCAGAACCTCCAATGAGCATGATCGAACATTCATGTTAGGCTCTCACACGAAACAGACATGAGACTCAAGGCATGACATACAATTCTGGTCAACTAAACTACATTAAAAAAAAAAAAGAATTGGTTTCAAATTTCAATAATTAGTTACTGAAGTTGGGTGAAAAAAGGGTAGGGGTCAAAGAAAATTTCCAAAGAAACTTTACGCAGCTTAAATTTATTGACCGTGATCATGATTCCATGTTACCATGCGAGTCGAAGGCATCCAACATCATAGAAATACTCATACATAGTATGTCATTAGAAGTTAAAAACTAGCAGTTTTTAGCACAATTCTCACAACAACAAATCAATACTTCCCATACACTGGACAGTACAGCAGCAGGGATCTTCATAACTAGATAAGATATTCCAGGGCTGCACACTAACCCATTACTGGTCAGACCTGTCTTTTGGACCAGTAGGTACCCAGTTTTTCCAGTTTTTCCAGGTCCAAATCTGAAAAAGTTACTGGTCTGACAGTGATTTTTATTGGTCAGGGACCGTTGGATCACTGCCAGTGTGCAGCATTGGATATTCTATACAATACATGGCCCCTGTCACTGCACAGCAAGTCACTGTGCGCAGCAGGGTGTCTAGTCGAGTTGGGCTAGGCCAGGGCAGTGTGTTCAAACGTAAATCGATAACATCAGACACAAAATTTCAATGCTAGTTTGACTGTTTGATTCTCTGACTTTGGTGAAATTTGATGAAGTGGAATTCAACGGTAGTGATACGAAAGAGCATTAGCACTGATGTTTTGATGGTTTTGTAATGAAAGTTTATGATTATTACACACAAGACACACATACGGGCGCACATACTATACATGCCCGTATTCTCTTATGACACAGACCAGCAGCAGGTTCAAGGTGCTGTGGCCAGGAGCTGGAGCGTGACAAGGGAGAGAAGTGCCCCAACCCCAGAAGTGTGAACATCAGATCTGACCAACCT
>NW_027272035.1:547500-587500 GCF_040938485.1 Diadema antillarum | reverse complement strand
AGAGACAATGCATCGTAACAACTCCAGGATCCTGTCTACTGTAGCCGATGAATGGAATACTAAATTTTCCGTGAATGTGCATTGATTTAATTGAAGCTAGAAGTTGGAGTCATCTTGAAAATTTTGACTGTGATAACTCAGATATAGTAGAGAGTTCCTCATAGAGACGTCAGCGTATATCGATTACTGGTGCAGTCCAATACTTGCATAGGTCTTCTCATAATATTCATTAGGCCCTAACTCTGTCTTGACCGCCAGAAACTCATCCGACTGACATTAGAGCAAAGTGGTGGTCCTGGGACAGTTATTGACTGAAGAATCCCGGACTATTCATCATACTGCAGAAATCTACAGTATATGTTTTGGCTATTTGATCAATGTTGATACTGCGTGAGTGTCATAGGCGAAGAAAGTGGGCGCGTCTGGCATGATATACTTCAAGGGTTTTGTGGAAGCTCTACCACATGATATGCGAAGGAAGCAATCTCCAAACCACCACAGGTATGTTTGTATCTCACATTAACAAAACCTGTATAGTGAAATATAATATCCATAAAAATGATCGAGGGAGGATAAACCAACTAGATGATAGGACTGGTATAGGACACCTACAGGCTTTAGCAAGATTATTATTGTGGAATGTGGTTGTATGACGAGGTAAAAAAAAAACAAAAAAAAACTGCACCGATGGCTCGTTCTTGCATTGTTAAGGTACGATCTCTTAATGGAAGAAGTTTTCCCAAGCATGTACTTGATGTGGATTCAGTAGTTAGAACAATCACAGAATCTGTTGAAAAGTTATGATTTTTTAAAATTTACGGCTTATTCCATGTGCCAGCTTTTTCAGATGGGAACTGTATCATAATTTGTGATGTCAAAGTATAGAAGAACGATGTAAAGAAGATAGTGAAATAATTCTTTTAAAATATGGGACATCAGATAAGCACTTTAGCCACCTCCTGCAGAAGGCACGGAACATTATTATTTGCCTTAAAACTTATCTTAAACGGATGTAGCAGATCAGTCGAGGGATTTTGCACTTGCCAAAGAGAAGTTCATGATTTTACTACAGTAAGTGTTTCGCCAATCTTTCTACATTCTCTGACTGAACCATTATGTTCTGGGGAAACCTCCCCTTTAAAGTCTTTCACACTTCCTCCACACCCCTCATATCAACGAAAGAGAGGGATTTTTCTTTTCTAAGGCTTAAAAGTAACTAAACCACATTGTAGATTTTGCAGGAGAATAGTAACCTTAACTGACAGAGGCGATCTGGTTATCTGGTTATCCCTGATTATTAGTTATGAATGCGTGGATGAATAAGCGGACTCATGTTGTGATGTATGTTCACCGTCTTTGTATTTTAGTATAGTCAGGTATAAGTGTTTGAACGAATTTTAACCTATTCGACATCTCATCATGCACAATGACGTATTGGAGGACATACTGACGCATGATTCAAAATAGGCATATCAGGGCAATACCCCGAGGGCAATTACCCCCGGCTAAATACTCGTTAGTGCTAAGGTTAGAGTAAAGATTAGGGTTAAGGCTAGGTTTAGTGTTAGAATTTGGGTTAGGGTTAAGATTAGGCTCAGGATTAGGATTAGGGTTAGGGTCAGGGGAAGGTTCCGGGGTAATTGCCATGGGGTAATTGCCATAGATCCAAAAATAGGTACCATGCCTATAACATCATATAGATTTCTCTGTGGTGTCATAGGTGTTGTAGGCCTATACTGTACATCCGCATAATAATGATATGAACACTAAAACGCACCAGTATTCAGCATGAATGATGCCCATGGCACAGAGAAAGACAAAAAGAAGATAAGAAGAGAGAGATGAGAAAAGGGGATGAAGGAAATAATTACAAAAACACTTGTCTGAATAACCAGGTTTTGACTTAAATCTTCCTGAAGTTACTATTCAAAGAGAAGATAGATTACGAATGTCTTGTGTGAGTTTATTCCATACAATATTAAGAATGGACCAGCATTTAGAAATGATCGATCACCTCAAGAATGATGAGCACAGAGGCTAGAGATTCATGGATTCTCGCAGTAGAGATATGCTCACACTTGGCTGCTTGGACAAATCTTCACAGCGCATGGAGTTACGAAACTATTGGGTTCTTCTCCATCACTCCTTTGCCCTCACTATATCTGAACGTTGTCCCCACAACCTTCATCTGCATATCACAGATTAAATTTTGGCCACCCTGTCGTGTTCAATAAGGAAACAAAACGAACATCAAGATAACCTTTGAATATAAATGAGACCCTATACCAAGTATACTGTAACTTGTGAGGAGAATGTGGATTTATTGTAGTCTGACGATCTATACAGAATCATGAGAAGCAAATGCGTGTCAATGGCCCATTATCCCTTACTATATTCTGGAAAGCCTGCCGATCCAGGTTTCCCATTGATTGATCACAAGAGGGTCAATATCCCTTGATTTTCACCCCTTTTAGCTTTCTTGTCAGTCTCGTGCGGAAACATTATGGTCCCTTGCTGCGGCTAGAACCATAATATACTGTAGGGGAGATGGGATTCTATAACTGTAACGATCCAAAAATAGGGCTTTTCTCTTCCCATTCACTGTGAGATAATCGTCATGTTTAGATACGTGTCTTTGAGCGTGTGGAATGTATAGTGCAGTGTTCCGTGACATCCGTAGCACGATTTTAGATTTTGTGGAGTTAGTTTTTGAAGACAGTTTTGAAGGAGAGAAAGACGGAGGGTGTGCTTGTGTGCAAACTCATGTGTGCGTAACATTCTGCCAGATGAATCATGCAAGGACACCCTTGTTGGTTTATTGTATCAACTATTACTTCAAACAAACCGTACGCTTCAGAGTTTCCTCTTACCAAGTTATGGAAATTAATTTCCAATAATAATTGTGTGACTATATGGAGAAAATTAAATTGGGCCATTTTTGCCATACAAGCGTTCACACGAAATTGAGGAAGAGCGGATTATGAGAAGCAAGTAATCTGTCATTTTAGCATACCATCATCATTAAGATTTCAGAGTCAACTTCCTTGCATTTGCAACCAACATCGGATCCATGCGTCTCAATTCAAATTGTCGAGAAATACTATTGATCGCTAGAACGAGGAAAATGCAAAATGCAAAAAGTTCAAATTGTAAGGAGTCATTATAACCAACATGAATGTGACATGAAGCATGTTTACGCATAGATTGATGCTTTGTTCAATTTTAAAATCATATTCAGATTATCTATTAGAAATGTCAAATCATTTCCTGTATCCAGGAGCCGCCCGAGACTACTACTACTATACTACAACTTGATACAACAACAACAACAACTACTACTACTACTACTACTACTACTACTACTACTACTACTACTACTACTACTACTACTACTATTACTACTACTACTATACTACTACTACTACGTCTACTACTTCTACCACTTCTACTACTACTACTACTATACATAATATACTACATACATACTATTACGGCAATTTGCTTCAGCAAAGCTCTTCTTCTGTGTTATAAATCTGTGAACTACATAAAAATGGCGCCCTATAAGCTTTGTAAACATGGTGTTATATTTGTGTTTGTGTTTACTGAATTTTGATCGATAATAAAACTTTACTACTGCTAGAGGTATTTGAAAGAACATCGAGAATATCTAGACTATATATCCCTCCGTCTCTTTTTTTTTGTTCGTTAATTCAGCTCCTGTTTTTTTTTAATCATTATTTGGACTCACTATTTTCCTCAACCCCAGTTCCATCCCTTATTCCATCCAAAATCTCAGCTAACCTTGCAACTTAAGAAGTGATATACCAGTGAGGTTATAACAATCGCGTCAGGCCCCGCGAAAGACATGCATCCTGTACAAGAAATATGACAAATAACTTCACAAAGCGGCCACCGTCGTTTGAGCCATGTAAAGGTGGTGTGTAAGTTCCGCCTCTTCCACGACCAGTGATAAATATAACGGGAACATTATTTACTAAGTCTTCCCCCTGAGGTGTCAAAGCTTACCCCACCTCTTCATCCTTACCACCACAACAAAGGGAAGCCCTCTGGTGGAAGGATCGGGTAGAAGATCTTCTTAGACTTTGGCTCTTTAGTCACCACTGACAACTCAAATGCATACTACACAGGACATCGATGGAATATTCAGGGTAGGGACTCCCGGAGCGTTAAGAGGATAGAGCAAGTAGAGTTTACAAGGGACAGGTACATGTAGCTGTATGAAGCTGCTGCCATGCAACAAAGACACTGAAATGAGTGACAGGCTTATAATGTATTCCGCCCTATTTAAATCCTCTTCATAATTATATCCTTCTAGTCGTCATTCTCAATTTGTTCTTGCAGTGTTTGATATACTGCACGATGACTGACTTTTGCGTGAAATCTATGCAATAGGATAATGTATCATACTTGCTGCACGATAATTATGTAAATGCACATCTCATGAACATTTAGGCAGATTTGTTAAGAGGAACGGAGGAAATGCTGATAAATCCAAGAAATTATTAGATATGAATTCTCAGATGAGACAAGAATAAATGCAGTCTCCATCACTCCTGGGTCTCGGCATGAAGAAAAGATTTGTTGCATTGTATTACTCCGATACAAGGTGAATCCGCTATAGTCGCCATACCAAGATATAGAAGCAAAAGAGGCTGTGAGGCTTCGGAAAGAGAATAAGATAGTTCGTGCTGTTTTGGGCTTTCTAAAACCGGACTAAGAAGCTGTTGTCAAGCCTAATCACTTTTAAGTCTTCGCCTTTAACCCGTCAAATTGTGCGAATTTGTCACCTAACTTGCACACAATGAATACCCACTCATACGAGACGCGAAGGGTTACTCTGTCCATGCTGAACGCAGTCGAAACCAACGTTCTGTGTATGAGACGATTGAAATCTGTCACTGGATCTACGGCAGAACGGGACACAAAGGGGAGTAGATAGATATCATGCTGAGAAGGCCGTAGTGTTATTAAGAAGAGGGGAAAAGCGCCACTCTATACCTGCGCTTCTTTCTATTACCTTGGGTGGCATATTGGTTCAGTTGAAAAGGGGAGAAGTTTTTTTGGGGGGTGATTGATTTTTGCCCGTCACTGCCGATCAATATTAATTGAGCACAGATTTAGGGATGATATCGATGAATTCGTCCAGACGCGCATCCACGAGTCCACCTGTTGATCTATCCGTTCATATGCCGCTTGATATCATCACGTAGTCCCATCTGTGTTGGAGGCGTCATCACCAGGTCATCACCTCCAAATCAAAGTCTCTTCGACGGACGGACAAACACCTCACGTGTAAGAGACGAGTTCAGTCAGTAGCACTCTCTGTCATTCCTGGATACATATACAGCATCATGTTGTAAAATACGTCTTCAGCATCGCTGTGAGTGTTTTAATGTTCGCTGCTGAAGATTAATGGTACATATTGAGGAAGGTAAGAGGAACATTTGGGTCTCAAATCCCGCTTCAGGTTCTCATCATCTGCTGGGATGCATCCGGGATGAAAGAAAAACATTGACACATATATGGTTTCGAAGAGATGGAACTGTATGAGACTTTCTTCAATTGCTTTTCATACCGTTTGTAAAACTCACAAGGACAGTTTGTTCTGTACTACAACACGGTCCGTTCATTCATTGTCGAACAGCCGGAGATACTCCAGTGTTTGAATAAACCAGCGCTCTCTCAATAATTTTCCACGACGTCGTAATATGGTTGCTCTAGAGGATCTTTATTATCACTTTCAAAATTGGTTCAATGGGACAATGAGAAGGCATACGTGGGAAGTGTGTGCCTTGATCTGAATATTGCTGCATGGTATACAGTGAAAATGACATCGATCTCATTAGAAGATATCTTCCATCTTCCTACCCCGCTAACAATCACGTGACTGATTCCATGTTGTCTGTTGAATGTTTGGTTGACTGGTCTTATCACTTCCTCCGCTGAGTTCCACAGTATTCCTTCAACATCGTCGAGTTTACAAGGAGTCGATGCCGGTCCAACGAGTGTGTGTGTTACTGAGCTCTAGTTTTGCAGGATGTTCTTCCTCTTGAAGCGCTACTTCGACAAAACTTCAGCCGAGTCCACAATCGCAGTGATTTAGATTCACAAAGCTAACAGCGTAATACCTTCAACGAGATTCTGTAAGTAACTGACAGAATTTGAAACTCACATTAATTTCCTAAACAATATACTTGCCGAAGATCCCAGTACATATCCATACCCATTCCATGAACTGAGCTTGAGTGACAATGCTGTTCTGAATATAAGCTTTTTGCAAAGTAGATCTGATATGGCTTTCTAGCTCGTTACTTTGAATGTGAGAGTACTTGTTGTTGTTGTTTGTTAGTTTGTTTTTGTCTTTGTCCTTATGATATGCAAGTGTACAGAGATGTTCGTATATCCCAAATTGGACGTTGTGGTCGAACATAACCTTTAAAGGCAAGACTATCGTTTTCCTTCGTAAAATTACTGCAGTATAATAGACATGGTAGGTAAAGTCTATATCTCCCTAACCCCCTCTTTCTCTCTCTCTCTCTCTCTCTTCACTGTGTATATCAATATCATGTGCTCACGATATGAAATTCTTTTAAGCACGAAACATTGCGTTTCTGTTCATGTCCTGTTCTGTTCATAATTTGCATATATATCTTTATAACAAAATGTTGACAAGCAGAAAGGTTGTTCGAGGCTTGACCGACATCTATAGTCGAAACAAAATAAAGGCATGCAAATCAGATTCATAAGATTCAATTACATTCGGATTACATTTATTTAAGCAGCCCGTTTCAGAGTACTGATTTCACTTATTTGGTGTAATATCAGCCATTGCACCTCAAATTCAATGTATATTCACAGTTTTTAAAGTTTAGTCAGAGGGCCGGAATTTTATTATCTCTCCCGGAGCAGCGAAATATTTTTATGTTGTTGACGCGGGCTTCAACACTATCCAAAACGACATCATAATAATACTCTTTGATTGAACTGTACAAAAACTGTATCTATGTCGGGCTCGGTAGAACTATGTTTTTGCTTCAGTTTTGTAAAGCCTTTGTTGCCTGAAAAATCGATATTCAGCCCATCGAGATCATTTATACCGATATTTTTTTTTCATTGTTAAATAAGCTACAAAAGAGGTGGCCGCAATGTCAAGCGATAGCGTCGCCAAAATTCAAGTACGATAGACGTTGTCTCTCCTTATTGTGTTTTCTTTCTGAACCATGATAAAGATGACACCGTGATAGCAGTCCTCTTCTACACAGAGAGCCAAAACTGGCACATTTTTTTTCTTTAATCCAAACACTAACATGCACAATCGTCAGGTGCATACAGGGTTTCATGGGATCGGGAGAGATTAACCATTGATGTGAACTCACTGACAGCATTTTATATTACAGCAATGATGTGAATAGGCTTACATGGATGATCGATTGTCTGTTACATGTGAAAATACATAAACCATCATTTAGTATGCATGCATGTCAACATGATGGCGACTTCTTTGAAAGGAGATTGATTCCAACTTTGACGGTACAAACAGAATCCGCAGAATGTTTTACGAAGTACTACCTTTCAAACACCCATTGGATTAGCAATGATCTGGAAGATGCGTATATCAAGTGATATACATGTATACACTAAACATGCTGACACAGAAAGAAAAAGCAGCTATTTCATGCAGTTTATGTCAAAGTTTCTATATGTTCTGCACCACGTTTGCTCTACATTGTATAGGAGACAGTGAAGATGCCGTGTATGCCGACAGAAGATAAAGCTGCACATGATTTATGATATCGGCGAACAGTACCGATGACCTTTTCACCTGAATAAAGGTTCCTGTCTCTTGTATAGTGTAAAAAGTCATGGCGAGCTTTCTAATCCTGTTTACTTCCTTAAATCCTTCTGTCTACAAAATGACAAAATGGCAAAATTGCTCGAGGCTCCGGGACGATACACCCATTTGATACTATCTATGCTATTGTTCAGCCACCGCCCCCCCAAAAAAAAAAAAATATATAGAAGATCGATGCACTAAAGGGGGAAAATAGACTGCAGCTTGCTCACCTAACTATTTCTTTCGAGGTTTTATTGACCAAGAATGTCACATGATAAAGCACTGATAATGATGATAAATAATACATAATGCATCGCCGATGGTGGTGTATAAGGTGACTATGGTAGGGTCATTTCTGTACTTACAGAGGAATAGGCATCAGTCTTCTCCTGAATTATGTATACTGGATGCATGGTATAATCATGGAGGTAGAAGTTTTCTACCTCCATGGTATAATTCACGGTTTTGTTCCTTCTTGTAATATGAGTAAATCCTGCAATAAGTAAGGTTGTATGTGCAATCAGAGAGAGTGGCGCCACCGCTGTAACCCTGACTGCCGCCAGTAATGGAGAACGAGGTTGTGTTTTCCTATACATATCTGAAGGAGAAAGTGTAAATCAAGAGGACATTTTATTTTTCACTTCAAGACTGCCGCGGAGGTTCCTTGAAACTTTAATCTAGTGATTTATTGATATTTTTGAAATCACTGAATCCACCTATTTTCTTGTAACCCTCTGAGTGCCACATTAATCTCCTGTACATTATGTTTGTTTGTGAAATTTGTGTGCATTGCCGAGGATTTCGTGTTCTATCCATGCAGCTTCTACCACCAAACAATGCATTTAATTGCATTCTCCTCTGTTTTCTGACTTTTTAGAATTGTTATCCTCTTATTAAGAACTTTTTATATCATTGTCCTCTCCAACTGTCTGTCTGTCTATCTGTTTGTCTCCCACTCTTTCTCTGTCCGTCTTTTCATCTTTGTCTTTCTCTTTGGAGTCCGACCACCCCTTAGATATTAGAAGAAATCTCGAGGTCAGATTGTCGAACCGTCCACAATGGGTTTAATGGCACTACCCCTTCCATTAATCGTTAATTGACAGGAGGTAACGCTTGAGGGTTGGTCTTTATTACCTTCTACTAATCGATAAACTTGCGTAATATTCATTGTGAACTCATTAGAAGCCACCTGCCCCGACGGAGGAAAATTTCCTTCTGTTTTAAAGACGACCTTCATAGGCGAGAGAAAGAGTGCAAACTGAAGTATACCATTAATGATTCTTGACAGATCCACCAGTCCTTCGTTTTAGAGGATGAAAATATTGAGGGCTCCTTCTCTATTCTTGTTGTCTATAGGTATCTAGATTAATATTGTTTAAAAAAAAGATAGAGAAGGTTTCTGACTGAATAAAATGCAATGCTTTTTACCCTATTTTTAACCTAACTCATATTATCGTTTACGAAACGTCACTTACAAAACATGCCCCCATGAAGAGGGGGAAAAATCTGGAATATCAATGAATCCAATAAAATAAAAAAGCAGCATCAGAAAATCGATCGACTAGAATCTTACTTGGTGTAATGATGAGGATAATCAGGTACAATGCCGGGGTTATGACTGTGTGATAACCGTGATCTTGTGAAGAGTGATTGTCACGATTTCACCGTCACATTATCAAAAACACACTTGTGTTCTCACTTGAACGGGAATGACAACCTCACACACCTGCGTGTAGCAGTGTTTTCGCCACTGCAGTAGAAGAAAGGCGTTTTGTTTATTGACCCTCCCTCCAAGCTCGTTGTAACAGTTCGACAGTGTTTATCTGCTCAATTTGTAGCAGTCCAACTCTAAAATGACCACCTTCTCTCAATTAGGACGCTCTCTTTTGTAGCTCCTCCAGTTTCCTGAACAATGGCCCATTATTTGTGGTTGAGAAGCAGCTTGAAAGCGTGAAGGCAGATGAGCAAACAAAAGCCTGGATTGCGCTCTAAAGCCCACTTCAGTGCTCCAGACTACTGTCAGAGCAGCAGACTGACAGACAGTATAACAGACAGACAGAGAGACAGACAGACAGATCAATTTACACTGTTATAGAAACAAGCAGAAACAGAAGCAGAAACAAACCTTATAGGACTTTTATCGCATTAATAATCAACAGTTTCTGAATTGGTCATCCTATCAGAATTACTGGGGGGAAGATGAGAAGTTAACGGACTACTTTGTGAAGAGAATCGATGCAGCTAGACGACCTTTATAATCAGCATCCCCATCCTTTTCTTCTTTCGTTCTCTCGCGGTCATTTTTCTTCTTTTCATTATTTTTTCATCTCTAATGGAAACATGAATATGCATTTTTGCATTATATCAGTGAACATAATAACATTTCAAAGTGCAATAAACACAATTTTTGAGTTTGTGTAACATTTGGAGTGTATGGAAAAGGTCAAAATGGGGAGGATTGCTGAATAAGCAATGCTTGTAGGGTCCATTCCCAAAAACATAGAAACAGATTATTACATTAATTCATTGATATGCTGTTATGCGTAGAATATAGCCCTTCTTCTCGTCATTAAATATCTTTGGTCATCCAATTTTTCTTTTCTCTTCGTCATCTTCATCTCCTCTTGCTTCTTATTTTTTCTTTTCCTTTCCATCCTCATCCTCCTTCCTTTCGTCTTTACCGTCTTGTTTTCTCTTTCTTTTCTCTTTCATAGATGTTTCAACTTTAGTCGTAAAGTTGATTCGAGAGTAATTATATTCTAACCAGCATTATGTCTGCACCTCACATTTGATTTAGAAATGTGTATTTAGAGGAATTACTCAAAATACCATGTGTAAAGTGTTTTAAGGTTGCTCTGCATCGGTGTCTTGCGAATCATTTTTTTAAAACACAATGTCTGTTTTTTAGTACAATATGTCACAATCTACTCCTTGCGAGAATACACAAAATCATTATACATTCGCTTTGTCCTTATTTTTTTTTCTTCAATTTGATGGAAATTATGTAGTACGAACTGTGGCTTTTCTCAAGTAGCTCTCCACTGTAACAGTTCATTATTTCGAAAGTTCATAATTTCGAAGGTTCGTAAAGCCGAAAACGAAGTATACACATTCCGAAGGTTCGCCATTCAGATTCATTACAAGCATGCCTATACGAGTCTTCGGTCCCTTTGTTGCTGCCCGGTTTCGGAGAGCGTATGTATCAACATTCTCATGCAGGAAGCTTCCTATTTTTCAAATATACTGTGGTATATCATTATGCACTTACATCACATTGGAAACCATTTTCGGAAGAACACGTTATTGCAGTATTCCGAAAGTTCGTTGATTCGAAAACGAAATATATTATGTTCCAAATTTTCTGAAGGTTCGTTAGTTTTCTTCTTCGAATGAAGAACATTCGGAATAACTCCACAAATATTCTGGTGAACGAATCTTATTTCACTTTCGGATTACCGAACATTTAGGCATGATATGTGTGTTTCGGAAACGAACTTTCGGAACAACGAACCTTATTTCATTTTTGGAGTAACGAACCTTTGGAATAGCGAACATCACCCATTATTCCGTACTGCTTGCTGGTACCAAACAAGTGGTAAACGTCTAACGGAACCCAGATTTGCAGACCCTCTTGGGTAGCTCGTTTCATAGGAGTCTATGTGAGCGTATACGTTAATTTGTGTGTTTATCATGTGCTTTTATGTGTGTATGTATGCATACATGTCAGTGTATATTACACACAAAAGGAATGAATGGAAAGAGACAGACTGGCTATCTAGAATTAAATGCACAGCAGAACAAAGGAGTTAAGGGAAAGAGCAAGAACGAATAGAATTGACCTGAATAATTTTTGCCTGCGGTAAAATGTCTGCGTTCCAACACAATGATGCATTCAAATATTAGAGTTCACGGCGTTCGAATCAATCTTCCTCTGGACCAAAGATAAAGAAAAAACAACAACAACACGAAGATATATTGTGGAAATATCAATTTTATGCTCTCTCAGAGGTATAAATGTCATGACCATGCTTTCACACTTGATGGAAGAGATTGTGTATGTATGAAATAAAGATTGGGTGCTTTAAAATCATCTTCAGGCTTCCAAGAATGCTAATCACAGCTCCAAGGTACAAGCAGCTCGGTGGATGTACCATGAGTTTTTAGGACAACGCTATCATAATGGTCCAATCATAGCAGTAGAGTGAAAATGAAATGGACAGAAGCAGGACTCGGTCCAATGCACGTTCCGAAAAAGAAATGCATTGATGCGAAAAAAAAGACATCAAAACAAAACAAAAAATGAAACAAAGAAATTTTGATTTCGTCTCCTTATTTTGTGTGTATTTGTAAGGCTGTATCAGAAAGGTATTGTATATAACAACAATCTGTGTTGTCTCTCCGAATTCTATTTTGAAATGCGACCGATAAATGCCGGCCTGATAAACTTCAAAAAATCATTATCAAATTAGTGAAATATCTCGTTGACACTTTGAGTACACTGATGATTACCTTATTGATTAAAGATTGATATCTATTTGGTAAAATAATTGGCTTTTCAAAATTAATAATCATCAGATCAGAAACATCAGAAACAGGGAGTAAAAGCACTATGAGCGGCTCCGAGCCTATACAATAAGCAGAAAATATCCTGCACCCCTGATCAGAATTTTCAGAATGCTCTCAAATTCCCCTTGCGGTCACCAAAAACAAACAAACAAACAAACGAATGAATAAATGTTTGGCTGTTCAACTAACATGCAGATCTGTATTTGAAGTGTAAATTCAGATTGTATTCATCCCTAAATATGGTTTAAAATGCTCAACGATCCAACTATGTCAAGATAAATTTGTTGAGATGATTCAGTTGCAAAATGATAACCTTATCCGGTTCAAAAACTGATTTATAAATTTCTTCATAACTTGAAAAATCGGAAGTAAAACCGCTGGGCATGACGCCACTTTAATGACTAACATAACTGGGGGAATTAATTGCTCCACAGACCTCCATAGCTGCTTCAGTTTTTTTCCGAAGTGTAAACTTCATATTGAAAAGTCGGGATAAAGTGTTTGATACATCATTTCTAACGCCGTTTTATTCAGATTTGCGCAATTTCAGAGATTCTGCACAATGTATAGTTAAAGTCACTCGGCAGAGATAAGAAACTAGAGTTTGATTTTCCTTGTTATAAGCAGTTCATTTTTTGGTGCAAAATTTCTCCCCCAACTTTCAACAATATAATATTGAGAACGCATTAATTCTCAATGAATCTCTGATACTTAACTAATAGTCGATTTCAAGGCCCCAAGATGACTGTTGTCTTTATTCTGTTTATTTGAATATTAGTTGCCCAATCGAGCTACCGGGTTACAGCTAATTTCGAGTCCTGTGTAGACACTTGTGTAAATCTCACTCTGAAGTATGAGTGATACCAGATACATGATAACAATGACATCTGGCTATTTTTTGGAAGTGGATGTGAGTGGTATTGTGTGTGTGTTATGTGTTTATGTGTTTGTTATGTGTGTGCGTGTGTATGTGTGTATGCGCGCACACAGAAATGTATACTACGTTTTGTTCAAAAAGAGAATGGCAAAAGAGAGCTAGACTGACTAAAGTTATTCTCAACGCACAAAGGAATACAAATGTATGACAGAGGACGAATCATGGATTAACCTGAATATTTTGCCTGCAGTAAAATGACCCACCATTGTGTCTTCATCCCAACACTATGGTACATTCTATCATCAGGATTCAGAGGAATTTCAATCTATTCTCGAGCAGAATTAAGGCACGAAAAAAAGTACATTGTCGAGAGTTGTGCAAATATCAGTTGTACTCTGTGCGAGGGAATAATTTGTAGTGCATATTATCTCAATTTGATGGTAAGGACTTTCAGACATAAATGTCGAGAGGGTGTCAAAATCGACGACTTCCTACAGGCTTACACAAATAATGATCACAGCAGTGCCGTACAAGATTTCGTTCGCATGATGTCTCCCATCAAAAAATTCCAGATATTAGCGCGAAGATATAGTGTCGTTTACCTTAGAATGCATAAAGTGTACCATACATTACTAATATGGTTCGTCGCAGACACCACTTTGTGAATGCGAAACGGGTGGCGCTTTATGTAAAACGACCCTGGACGCTGGAGATACCTATTGAAATCTGTCAATATTTCATTACACTGTCGCTCACATGTGAAGGTTTCATAGTCACTGAGTAACCATTGTCTCAGCATGTGTCAGTTTTATTCATATCTATTCGATGTGGAAGACAGCATGCGATAAAAGGCTATGGTCCAGGTTGCAGGTTGTGTGCCTTTGTTTCGGCTGCTGTCTGTGGTGAATTTATAGCTGTTTAAAGCTATAGCTGTAGATACGGTAATAATCCATTTGGTATAGTGATCATTTTAAAGGCAGTATAATTCTCAAGTCATATTGTATACTAGTTTTTTAATGACACGGGACTGGAGCCCTTACCGCGGTCTGAACCAGTCGCTGTAGAATCCTGACCTCCGAATTCAATTACATTGATTTAAAGCTGGCACTCTCAACCTTTGAATAGCCGCCGTTTGGGTTACAAACAGAAGGAAAGGAATTCCAATCCCTTTTGATGACAAGGCGAACCGAATGCATTGGGGTGTATTGTTATCCACCTTGACAGGAGTTGAAAGGAGCGAGAGAATAAGATTATGGTTCGTTTGCTTTATTGTTCTATTCTCTTCCCCTCTGAAATTGGGTAGCATCTTTCCCTCAAGTGAACTCTACAACCGTACATGTTGCTTCTGAACTTGCCCAGAAATTTGGGACAACGCAGTAAGAGGTGGCGTATACTATGCTTTACTTGTTGACAAGTATAGTATTAGTTGGGTCGAAAATAGTGAAGGAGGTATTCGTGCAGCTATTTTATCGGAAATCATCTGCGCATGATCACTTTAAAAAAGGAGGTCTTCTCCCAAGCTGTGTACGAACAATTTGATGATAAGCTACTTTGCAGATTGAGGTTCTCTGCGGATTTCATTTATATTCATGACGTATAGTCTACATTTGAAGTCGTGATCAATATTTTGAATGAAACACAAATGACTATTAAAGAAAGCAAAACACACAAAAATGAATTCATTTTACATAATTAAATGGGTATAACTATAGTTCCGCGACGATTAAAATCTATTTCCCGGATCAATAGGATGATAGCACAAGAGTGTGACATTTTGATCAGCTTTTGTTCAGGACATGCAAACAAAAGCTTCGTAGGTGGATCCCAGAGTGAATAGCAAAAATTTTTGGAAAGCGAAAATAAAAGCAGCGTCATTAACCGGAGAATATGACTTTTGTCTTCATACACAATAGAGAGTTTGTATAGTGAACTACCGCAGCCATTGGCGTGAAGGATATCGACTTTTTTTTAAATTGAACAAACAGACGATGTATTTTCTGAACAATTGTTATAATAGTTCACCTAACTTTGTATAGAAAGGAACATATATCATTCATCCTACTTTGTTTTCGTGTCATTACTTCAGCGTGCAGATCTTAAGGCATTTAATATATTTGTATGTTTATGAGGGTTGTTTTCAGGTTTGTCGTATATTTGAATGGCAATCGAAACCGTTTTCATTTCAATGCAAACGTGGTAAGTTTTCTTTCTGTCGATTAAACAGAGACTTTGTTATGCTATCAATGACTTGTAGATTGATCAGACTGCAAATAGTGCAAAAGCTTTCTACCAATATCGAATTCTTGATAATGCTTTACATAACTTGATAATACTTCTACCAACAAACAGACACTTCTTCATCGCAACTCGTTTGATCTCGTCCATTCATGACACAAATCAATAGAGAGGTTGGTGTATCCTGCGAGTGATCGAGACATCTTTTTGTCGAGGATCAACCTTCATGGTGGCTTAGAATGTTTCACTCCGGGGTTTCATTATTCTCTAGCACCTCATGAGCCTCATCCACACACCCTTTTTTTCTCTCCCTCCCCCCCCCCCCCCCCCGTTTCTAACATGTTTTGCCTCCAGCTAATGCTCTATATATGGAAGATAAAACCGAAGCTCCTAAACTTCGTACATAGAAACACTGTTGATAAACCTTGCAAGGACGAAAAGAAACAATTATCTTCTTTCCTCTTTACGTTCGTTCTTTTCATTCGCAAGTACTTGAGAAGTCTAGAGCAGCGAAGATATATTTCCCTATCGACTCCGTTTCAATTGCAACTTTGAATCAATGTGGTGGTGCTAATTCTAAGTCGACATTTTGCAGCAATTCAGATCATGGACATTGTCGAAAGTAGTTTGCTATTTCATTCACATGTAGTATGCAGACTTGTAGATCGAAAACATCGATATAATCTATGCCATTTCCAGCTTGTTTTTCCGGTATCTCATTCAAAAAAAAAATCCCCGCTATGGAAAAGCATTTCTCTCTTCATCTTCAAAGTCTTGAACCACCCCCCCCCACACACACACACACACAATGATGTGTCATGCGACTACACTTGGTAGCTTCAAGAAGCTCTGTGGTTTTCACTGACTTTATGCATGCATATATTCACTCTATAATACAGGTATTTTAGGTTTAATTAGATTGCAGTTTGATATGCATTTGAAATTGATGAACTACTAAACTGCACTGTAATTGAAGACGCACTATAAACGCTCATGCAATGCTATAATGTGTATCGTTTAAGGGATGACACCTTTAACTATACACCCCTCTTGATCCCTACTTCGCACGAACCAGACATAATCCGCCACGCGTGACGTTCCACACATTCCACAATGCGCAGGACAAATGGTTAACATCGATCGTCGTCACCTCTGTTGATCCCACCTTATCCCGAAAGTATCAATACGGGAGGATCATGCCAGAATCTTATACTTAACAGTCGTCTCCAATTCTTTTTTTCACAGCTCCCCCTTCTATTTGTTTTTGTCAACAGAAACCTGAGGACCGAAACATTCTCCTCAAGGTCGATTTTGCTCGAATAATTCATAATGTTACTAACTCACCCTCCACATCAGGAGGAACTTTAATAGTCGTTGCCGGAGGTTCTTTATCATGAAAGCTAACATTGATATTCACTACGTCGTGTGAATGTTTTTAATATCATATCATACTAAGCAATCGAAAGATTGATCGCAAAATGCTGGTTATTTTGCGATAGCACAAATTACGATGTGATAATTGATACTGATATAGATAATCATTATGATAGTAATGGAAGCGATTTTGGTAAAGGAACAAACAGTGGCGTTTACTTTACTAGTACAGCTGTACTTAACAACATTAGTATTTGAAATATTATTAGGATATTTTTCTAGTGCAGTGATACTATAAAAACACACTAAAATGTTTTCACTATTATAGTCATTATTTCAATACAGTTGTATCATCATGAGCAAAATTAAGATCGCAAATCACTATAATTGTCATTACTTTACTACTTGCATCACTACTTTGCACGTATGGAAAATCATCAAAACGATGATGAAAGTGATTTACATCACAGCAGATTATATGAACGACAATTACGTCAAAGTCCCATGCCGTAGTCATGAACCCACTCGCACTGACATCTCCACTAAAGACGCTAAAATACTATCACTATTATCAATTTTATCATCACGAGTGCCATCACCCCTCCTACTATCATCACCATCACCACCAACTATCAAAATTACCACTTAAGTCATCGAAGCTATTATCACTAGTTTAAACTGATATCATCACCATACCTACTCTAGTCCACTTCTTCCATACTAAAACGCTAACATTGTCGACTGCTACATCCATTACTGCTGGCATTATTTATAGAGTCTGATTGTCGAATGCAACTGTTACATTAAAGTTTAATCCAACCACACTCCAAAATAGCATCAGAATCACTTGAGGCTATTCTCATAAACGATCAAATAAATAATTCAAAATAGGTGTTTGTTTTATCCATATGTTGCCTGGCTTGATGTGCGAAAGGATGCTTCGAAGTCCTTTGATGAGTATAGGTCAAGGGTCATATTGACTGGAATTGATTGTTATCTCTTTTTGGCGGATTGAAGGGATCGCGACATGAAGAATAGGCTTCGACTCTGTCCGGAAAAATAAAAAGAAGCCTCCACTAACCGCATCACTGCCCATGCGCAACATCAATATCCCTGAGGGGGTAATGCAGAAAGTTTGGAGATGGGGGGGGGGGGGGGAGGGTATCGGCTGAGGAACCAAAGGTGAGACAAATTCAGTTCGCTAATGAGCACCCATGGTAAAGGTGCCGCAGGAGTCGGGAGTTGTTCAAGACAGAGGTGAAGTAGCTCGCGTTCCAGCCTGCGTCTGCACTCTGGCCGGTTTCTAGTCAAGCAGCGGGGACACCTTGTGTGACAGTGATTCCGCATGTGATTCGTTGGATGCAAGTATCATGTTGACTCCGGGCCAAAGTTTCGGTGATAAAGCTTTAAAGACGTGTTACATTGTAGACACATACATTGGCCATAAAAGTTGCCAATACTTATCTTGCTACCAACCGCGAAACGATGTATTGATAATGATCAATATTGCTCGGCAATACCGTCACTGGTAACCATCATAACGCCACCCTGACGAAAAAGCATATTCTCTTTTTTTTTCGAACCAGCTGCAGAAATCTTATCAGAAGTAGATCTGGCTCCCCTTTGTTCGTCAACGATTGGTCGCTCTCATTCGAGATAACCATGACAATCTTCGTTGATTTCGAAAATAACAAGAGTGGGTTTTTGGAGCCAGCGGCCCACAAATTGCTCGATTTGCTCTTTACCAGAGGTTTATCAATTGGTTTTCACTGAAAGCAGTTATGAAGACTTATGTTCGACTGTGAATGCCGCAAACTGTGCTGGAATACCTGAATATATCTGTTTAAACCTTGATAACCACTTCGGTGAATCATGAATCTTCTTGCGCCGCCTAAGCACGATGTCCCATCCATCGATTGGTAAGTTTGCTATTACCACGTCATAACCATGCCTGATGGAAATCTGGCTGTTAATTTGATAGTTCACTACGTTATATACAACAATGTCACTTCTCAGGTACAGTTGCGTGGGTTGTTTCCACCGGGTTAATGTAGAATGCGATACATTTTCTTTTAGATGTCATGACTGTTTCACCTATTCAAAGTTTATTTCATTTTTCGACAAAACATATGTTTCTTTTCTTTTGATAACAGAGAATAAAGTAAATAGAATATAGTGAAATGAAAAGACTGTACAACAATTGGGGACCTATAGTAATCATACATTGTATAGTAAAAAAGAAACAGAAGTGATCGAAGTGAAGTACATGTATACCGTTGCTTAAAGTGCGAAAAATGGAGGGACCCACTAAAAAGACAGAGCTTGTAGTGTGTGGGCCCCTCTGGAAAAGAACATTGATGGAATCGAATCATCGTAGATAAATGAAATACTTCACAAATGGTACTTTTCCTGAAGGGTTTTAACATACCATTACTCTGCTTGAGATCTTAATAGGGGTTGATATATAGCAGCACTACAATGTCGTGTGGTATGTCCTAATGCCCGAAAGGAGGTCCAGTGGACATATATGAGCGGATATTTGTTTTGTCCTTTCATAGTGCTATTGATTTGCCGAAAATAAAGGTCTCGGGGACATGATACGTCTCGATTTAATGCGATGGTGTATAGTCAAATCGGATTCGAACATCACATCGACTTAAATGGGGCTCCACAGCCCCCATTAAAACCTGCATGATTGTAAACCAAGAAATGAATCGCCCCTCTGAAAAAGCCGCTCTCCAGTCATTCTGACCAATTATCGTTTTTAAGACGGCACATGGTTCGCATAGTCTCTCTGGCGCGGTCAGTGGCGGGATCCATTTTGTATTATCGATCCAGTCATCAAGCCGGAGGAAGAATTGATCGGCAATCTTCGATTGCAATCGATACGTCCTGAGTACCGTCCCTACTTCATCTTGTGAGCGAAAACAGATAAAATTATTGACGCCTTATCTGTTACTGCTACTTTGTGGCGGAAACGTGATATTCTTTTATATTCTCTAAACATAACATTTTATATGCACAATAGTTAGTATCACTTTAAACATACAATTATTAGAGTCTTACAGGCAGACAATATTGAGAAGGATAAAACCCAAGGACGTCAGAGGCCTGTCAAATACTGTAGGGGAATAGATACAAATATAACAATCTTATATACGCACCTGGAAGCACAGACAAATTTGGACGCACGTTACACATACCAAGACAATCAGTAAAATGGTTTATCTTTATAAGAGGGAGCAATGTGAGCAAATTCCCATTTTTGCTTCCTTATAGTTTTTTCTTTTATATCTCATTTTTTTAAGCCTGGGTTATGCTTTTCGTTTCTTTCCTCCGATAAACGATAAAACTTTTTTTTTGTTATTTTTTTGAACTAATAAAACCCAGGTTTGTGATATGCACGATAGGAATTAAAAGAAAAAATGATGATAACAAAATCAAGATGGTTAACCAGGGATATCATAATAACAGCCATGATAACGAGTATTCTGCTCTGAAATTTGAAACACACACATTCACACACACACACACACACACACACACACACACACACACACACACACACACACACACACACGCACACGCACCCACCCACAAGACACATCTCGTTTATGAAATTCTCGATGACCAAAATTAATAATACACGCTACATGTGATATTGTGCACATCATGCATGCGGTGTTTTCAGAGATGGTTGATGACATTGAAATTCGAAGTGCTAGTATACGTGTACCATGTTTGAACAGGTGTGCTCTGCGGACATCCGTTTCAAGCCACAATTCATTTTCACGTCTCATTAACACACCCCATTCTCTCTCTCTCTCTCTCTCCCTATCTCTTGCTTACATATGCCTACCTGATTATACATATTATCTGTATGTACATGTATATATCTATCAGTCTCTCTCCTTTCTGTGTATTTCTGTCTACATTAGTGACATGTCTCCTCATTTTTGTTCTCTATTGTGCACGGAAGTCGACTGCAAAACTTGACGAAAGATAATAATGAAATGTAACGTAATACTATATATCAACACATTATATTGTTTTTGCGTTCTTGGTGGTGGTGGTGATGGTAGTAGTGGTATTGTTTGTTTGTTTGTTTGTTTGTTTGTTTTATTTTGAGGGACGGAGTGAATCAAGAAGAAAATAAACATGGGTACTGCTCTCTCTCAAAAAAGATTAACTAAACAAAGCTTAAATGACTAACGCCATTATGAATGTGTAATTTCTCTTCCAGAGACGAGTGCCCCTTTTAACTATCTCCTGAATAAGGTAACAAGTTTTGTATCTTATCGACAGTCCCATGATGTTATCAACAGTTAAGACAGCGTTTTTCTCATTTTAAATCAATTTCATATTGTGTTTTCACCCCTTAGAATAAAATCAAAACATTCAAAATTAGTGAGCATCAAAAGCATTTTGCAACCACAATCTGCTAAGAAGACGCACAGTGTTACTCTTGCTGTACTGCTGCACATAAATATAAATCATTTCACTTCGTGCATTATTTGTAAGCAGTGTAATCCCTGTGGTAATTTACTCTCATTTGTGTAACTGCGCTTTGAGACTTTCTTTTTGTGTTTCAAGAGGGCAAGAACGAGGAAATTGGATAGCGTCGTGGTGTGAAATAACCCCGTCTTGTCGGAAGAATATCTCTGCTCTGTGTCCGACATGATAACGGGGTTAGTAAAGACTTATTAGCATTCTACTACTACAAACCCTTCAGACTTGTTGGTATTGATGGTTGAGGCCCTTCTGGGTTAGAGGAGTGGTGACGAAATTGATTCCGTTTGTTTGGCAATTCTGGTCGGAGAGGGTGAGGGGGAAATAAACAAAGCCCACAATGACAAAGGAGCTTTTGGACTTTCTTTCGAGTGTGGAGCAAGCAAACGGGTGTTGAGGGAACTTGAATTCTTACTGGGACTCATTGCATCCTTCCAGGAAGACTCTAGAGTTACTGTCCTATTGTTTTCCAATCATTTTGACACCTTTCCCTTGTAAAACTTTCCAACAAGGAGTGAGAAGAATGTAGCCGTCGGGGAGGAGACCTTTGATGCCCAAAGTAGAAGCATTGTCCCGCAAAACATGATTCTTGTGGTAACCCTAGATACCCTCAAGTGACAGGAGAGTCTGATCCTTTAACGTGTTTATTCACTGGAACTTGGTGGATAGTGTACAAAGCCTATGCTAATTTCAGCACGTCATAGGGAACAGGTTAAGACTTGGCTCACACAACATCGTATATAGCTGATTGATGGAGCCTATCCAAACTTTATGTTTGTTTGTGTGTGTGTGTGTGTATTTGTGTGTTTGTGTGTGTGTGTGCGTGCGTGTATGTTTGCTTCCACGTTTTAGGAAGGACTTTATTTCTACATTTGATACTCAATTCATGACAATAAATAGTGTCATAAATTAATCAACAAAAGGAATTTTGAGACAAAGTGCATTTATGACAAAATAGAAATACATGTATAGGCTATATAAATAAAATTGAATTGTGATTGCAGTATGTGGAAAATATAGATATCGGTATACATAACAGCTAGTCGTGGGTGTTCTTATGTTTATTATTCTAATATTTGTTGTTTCTGGTGTTTTTATTTATTTTTTTTTTTATTTTTTTTTTTGGGGGGGGGGGGGAGAATGGGGGTTGGTATAAAGAGCCACAAGTGTGTGGATCATGGGCAGCAGCCCTAGTCCCCTCCCCTATTCTACGGTCCCTATTTTAATACATATATTTTGATATTTTACTGTTTAACAAACATCAAAAACTCCTCTTTAATGGAGAACACGACGTTCTTTATACGATGTAATCGTGGATAAGACTACTCTCTCGCGGAAAAGACATAATTATAATCGCGAACATGCACATAAGATTTCCCACGTTTGTAGAGACCGTCTGAAGCACTTAAATTTTGATCAAACAAGACAGAGTTGGCTTGGATTTGCACATAGCTTATGTTATTCACACAGGCCCAACCTCATCGACCAGGGAGCTCTACCATCTTCAGAAGTATGTCTAGTCGAGTTATGAACATCCTAAAACTCGTGATATATCCACTGGTGTAGAGGGATTTCACTATTAATTGACAGGCACATTAACACACATACACACCATCCCACACACATACATTTATACACACACTCCCTCTTTTCTTCTAATTGCCGATCTTACTTATTCAAAGGATCTGGAATACCAAAGGCTACCACCCGTTACCTTTTAGCCGTTTGTTATGATATGTCTTTAGGAGAGATTTGCCACTTACTTGTGTATATATAACCGTCCATTTACCACTTATCTTGCGGCAGGCTTTAGCCCGCCTACCGACATACTGTATAATTCAGCTCAACTTGAACTAAATCACGTTGGCACGCAGCTATGTTGCTGGCGATCTAACGCTGATATGAAGGAAACATTAACAAAGACATTCTGCAGAACTGACTCAGTGCAACAAAGACTCACAAATCAAAATGTCTCCATCCCTTTATGATTACGCTGTATACAGTTTGTGGAAACAATGAATTATTCTGCTTAGAATTGAACAAGAAATTGCCTCTCTTTATTTTATTTTTTTTGTATCAGAAGTAATTATGAGCTAGACAATATTAATGGATATAATGGACTATCGCGTGGTATAATTCACCTGTATTATCCCAAAAAATAGAATAAAATAGTCGAGAAAATCATCAAATAGAGCAGTACCTTCACTTCATCTTTATAACAATTTGACAAGAGTTTGCAAAATGCAGCGTGCAAAATACTTTTTATTAAAAACTTTTGGATCTCCTTTTTTCCCCATTAAGCACATGTGTTATTTTACTAGCGCAAGACCACGAAACCTATAGAGACATAGAGTGGAGTTAGGTGCTTCCTGAATCACGACCTTTCACCCCCTTGGACATGTCCCCCGAGACACACTCCATTCTCATTATTTTCAGGGGGACGGGGTCACGTAAAATGCCCTTCAACACGTCAAACACGGGCAGCAATACAAACCTTTATTAGCACTCTCACTTAAGGGTAAACATGAATACAAAGGCAAGTGGTATGGACATTATTTAGACTGCGTAATCATTGTGTGAGCAAGACGTGTAGTTTAGTAATAACAGGTCCGCGGGTTCGCGGGTTGAGTTGAGCGTTCACGCGAATACTGACGAGAAGGGACATTTTCAAGGATATTTAGCGAGGTACCTCTACCCAAACTCGGTGTCAGAGAAGAAAAGACACTGTTCCAGAACAGAATCGTGGTAGTCTGGTTAATTTCGGCGCTGGTTGTAGATTTTGAATGAAGAAGTGATAACATTTTTGCTTTATCCTGTTTATTTTTCAAGAACGCCGGATGATAATAATTGCTGAGTTTGGATAACATTTTCAAGATTGC
Source organism: Diadema antillarum (assembly GCF_040938485.1). Lineage (NCBI taxonomy): Eukaryota > Metazoa > Echinodermata > Echinoidea > Diadematoida > Diadematidae > Diadema > Diadema antillarum. The sequence goes on along the minus strand of NW_027272035.1, from coordinate 563,205 downwards.
TTCTCGTCCTATAATGAATTTCGTCTGTGACTGCAAGGAATGTGATGTCGAAATGCGAAAGCGTATGCAGGAGTTCCGTGATTTCATCTGCGTGTATTACATCAGCAAAAGGTTAGATAGTGAGAGAAGATGAAGATCAACCTTTTGATGTTACCTTACTACTCTGCCTTCGTACCCATCGCTGATTTTATACCAACGTGAAGTGAAGTCACCTCGCAGCAGTTACCATATTTGGTGTAGAAAGCCAGGCAAAAAAATGGTGTTTTGTTTTCATTTCTCAGAGTGCATTTGAAGCATGGTGATCATATCAACCATAATATCCAAATTGAAACGAGAGAGTGATTGTGACCTGAGCTGCTGACGGAGGACATTTCCTTTTTTCTTCCGAGCATTGTCATACGCAGCCAGCCAACAGGACCACACAAGAACTATTCACGTTCAATACTAACAACATAAGTTAATGAACGAATGCTGTTCAGTTTTTGCTGGTCGTGGAATTCATTTTTATATCACATCAGCTTTGGAGGCCTGAACGTCTGACGGTAGTATTCTCCTGTTACTCGAGAATGACACAGACTAATCAAGTAAGTACTCTTGTACACAAATATGGTGTAAGTGTCGGGAAGTTTGGTGATTGAGTTTAGTCTCTTTCAGCTTGCAGCCAGTCGTAATCATGCTTATGCGGGCACTGTGAAAAACATGCGTCCGTAAAGTTTATTCCATTCGTGACTTTGACCGCGCCATTGCAAATTTTGGCTTCTGCGTTTTTCTGATATACTATTCAGCACAATTACAACCCATTTTTAGATGAATGGCTTGGTTTGAGTCACAATTGCAATAAAAAGGCGATTAAATTAGCATGCCGTTGAAAACATGTTTGCTGTCATTAGCCAATGTCGTAAAAATTACTTTCGAGACAGACAGCACAACCGGAACCTCAGGCTAAGTCAAATATTCAAAGAGATAATAAAAATACGGTACATTCCACGACACAACAATGACGAAATCATGCAGATGCAAAAGGTTACGAAAATGTATTTTCACAATTCAGCTATCAGTGGTAATAGATACTTATTGGGTGAGGGACTCGTGACTGTCATGTCCATGAAAATCGGTGGAGTGTCTTTACAAGCATGACAAAGGGAATCACGCAGTGCGAGTTCCGCAGAGAGGGCATGTGAACTCTGAATTTCGTCTTGTGTGAATTGGTCCCATTGTTAATTGTTTCTGAATGTATAAATAAAGCTCTAAACCTGTTTTCCTCAAATGAATTCCTTCTTTGTATCAGTTGCGCCCATGGCTGTCGCGAACTTTTGGTATCTGTATTTTGCTGGGCTTGTTTCCAATGGGTAGATGAATGTCACTGAACCCACCTATAGATGATAAGATTTAGAGCAATGTGATATTCTTTCCCGTGGTCCTTCTTCTTGGTAACTCAATTACTTTCTAGCCTGCTCCCATCTCTAATCTCACCCATGACAATTTTAAACGCTTGTCCCCATCTAGTAATTATATAATGACTCATGCTGACAAGTCAGAAGCAGAATCGAGGCAGAGTTTAGATCAGAAGCTTAAATGTGCACGAGACGTGGTGGTTTGTCACAGCCTAACTTTTTCTATGCAGAGCTGCTTGGATCAGAAGCTTAATGTGCACAAGAAGTGGCTATTTTGTCTGTATGCTTTAATGCTATACCCGTCAATCTATAAGGTAGTTCTGCTTAAAAACAATGAAAAAAGACTGCACTCGGCTTCGAAAATCAAATTTGTTTAACTTTCACCAAACGTAATCAAGTAGAAATTTGAAATGAATTAAACTATTGAGCTACCTGACTGGTTCTGATTTATGTTAAATCATTCTAATGCTGTCTTGTATCAAGTAACTGATGTGTTGAAGTCAGATGCTAGCCGAATGTTAGTAAGCCACGCATTTTCGTTCTATTTCTATCTCTAAGATATAAAAAAGAGAGCCATGACAAAATGTATTTATGGTTTCAACAATGGTTTGAATTCTCTGTTAAACAACTGTATTTGAATTGTTTTCGTACACAAAAATTTACATGTTTGATGTATACGTCGAATATGTTATCGAATAAAAAAAGCGCAGTGGCGACATTTTTAGATAACGATTCATTCAATTGATGTGATATGTTAACACAAAGAAGCAGCACTCAAAACCAGTTGTATCCTTTCAAGGGTACAACTACGCCAGACTTCCCAAATGAAGCCTACCACAAGGTCAACATCAATGCAATAAATCGATTTTCTCAACATTTCGCAACAGCAGCCTTCGATAACGAAACATCTGCGGTTATGTTCCTTTCTTCGCAGTCTTCTATACCACCAGTTATTAGAGTGAGCAATGTCTTCGCCATATTCAATTTACTTCATCATCATCAACAAGAACAGTTTCATTGTTGTCTCGCTGAAAAGTTTGGTGGTGGTAGTCACCCTCCTTGATGATACTATCAAGGCTAGATGTGGACTTAATTCTTAAGAACGCCTAACCCCAGAGTGGCGCCATTATCAGAAGTAGAGCAGACTCTTAAAAAAAGTGCATTAATTCGTTCTCAAGCACAAGTTGCGTTGGTCACTTTCCATTTATCATCGACGTATTAAACGCGAAGCTTTCACTAGAGGTTACAGCCAACGCCTCACCATTTGGCGTCAGAGTGTGTAATGGGCGACACTGGCGAATTCACTGAAACTAAAGACGGAACGGATCGTAACAGTGAAGTGCGGGATCCCCAAACAGGACCTTACGTTGGCAGCTTGCCTTCATCAACACACAGGTGACCGATTACAATATTATTACTGACTGCCATCTGTAGGATATGATCTCCAATGACGTGTGCAAATATATTACATTAAAGAGGAAGTTTCATTATTATTTCATATTTTTATTTTAAAGGAAAAGTAAGCATTCATTCGACTCGTTTACAGCAATATATTAAGGCAAATACTATCTACAATGCCTTCTGCCTGAGCTATGATATAGGTCAATCAGTCTTTCGATATCTTTATGCATATTATTTCTTTTTGTACAATATTATGACATCACTTTTTTTAGAGTTCCCATCCAGAAAGGGGGCACAAACAAAGTATTAAAAAATCAGAGCTTTTGAACGTGTCGTCCGATTCTCCGGCAATATTTCATTACTTGTGTATATACTACTCTGCCAATTTTCGTTGAATACATACTATTTTGGGGGGAAAACATTCCCTTATGGCATCAATAAATGGTTGCGGATAAGGAGGGGATTACGAAAAAAATCACGTCACATTACTAAAGCACAGTTTTACATTGCTTAGTTGAAGTATGGCGAGCTCACCGAGTGCGGTTCTACTTCCCTAGTCACATTGGTCGTGTTAGTATTATAGAGATATTGAGCTATACTGGTAGCCCCATAAGAGGAACATCCCCTTTCCTCTTCACCTCTTCCTCCCTCTTCCCACCCCTCCCCACTCCCTCCTCTCTCAGGCAGGTAGTCAATCATGCTGGAAAATGTACACAGAATCGAAGAAAAGATAATCGGAAGAAACAGGAGAAAAGTGCAACGTTACTTTCGGCATTCTACCTTTTAAGTCTTGATTCTGAAGACAACATTGAGGAGAGTTTGCTGAAGTAATCGTATCCAGTTGGACCTTAGCTGTATAATTTGTTGGCATCACTGACAGCGATGAAGAAAGGTGCAATTTTCGTGTTGTGTTGCCACAATGCAACATGAAATACACTGTAGTTCGAAGTAGATATATCAGTGAGAACAAGGAACTGCTGTATCATGCAATCAGTAAAGGTTCCTTGCCTTGGTATTTAACGGGTTACTGGGCATTTCAACTTCATCGGCTTCTTCAAAAAAGACTGTAAGAAATCATTAATCTCCCCCTATGGTATAAGGAAACAAATTTAACATCGGTACACAAAGAGTTGGCATCGCTGGGATTTCTTTGTTTATGACTGTCGATATTGAATTAAGGTAAGTTGATCGGCGACGTCGCCGTGCTCGGGTAATGCAAACTACTGTGGAGGTCGTGTAGTGAGCGTAGCATGGTGCTACCCAACCAGTGGTATGGATTCTGCGTGCAGCTTTGAGTTTGATGTTGTTATTGCTGTTGTTGTTTTTCTTTTCGCATATGATAAACATATTTTCCCCTTATACAATAGCAGTCTCGCCGAATCTGCAACATGTCTGTCCTTTGCGAGAGAGGGTACCCTGTTTACAAGAATTCGATTCAAAGCTGTAGCTGCATCTCATCCTTCAGTTGTGGTTCGACAATCAACCCATTTCTTTTTACCGCGGAGGAGATTCGAAAGGAACTTCGTTAACAATCGTACCTTTTATCTACGGTGACGTGCGTAAAATGATGACAAGCAATGACAATGGTAATGCGAGCCTTGACTGTGAGAAGATATGCATCCCAGTTTAGTTTATGTTCGCATTATCCCTGTCGCTTTTCTTCTTCCAGCCTTGATTGTCGCACCCGCCCGTGGTGTGCTTCTCTCAAAATATTTAATCTTCCAACAAAAAGCCGACCTCCAAACGTGTTAATATGCCCACCCAAGCGAATTGGTATCAAAGCGAATCCCCTACTGTCTGCCCTTATTCATAAACGATGTTTGAGAAGATAAAAGCAGTATACCTCCGACATAGAAGCTCTTCGCATATAAATGACCTTGCATCGCGGTACCCATGAAAGCTTCGAATTCCAAACAATTCCAGAGGTAATTTTTGTGAAAAGCTAGCACTACTCATAGGTGACATTTATAATCCACGCTAGAAAAGCTCAATAAATACAGCAGTTTGCAGTGATAGACTTAACTAGGTCTACAGCCATGTTAACTGTCGACGATGTTGCGTTCTTCGCAGAGCACAGCGATGACCGTCATTCGACCGTGCAAATCGATAGTCCTGTGATTATTTGATTCAGCTCGTTTTTTGTCACTGGTAAGTACGTCTAGTTACCTACTCCTATAAAAGAAGGCGTTGATATTGTCACAGATAGAAATGGCAATAATTTGTCACGAAGACAGCTGCGATTATAAATATATGTTGTGTGCCACAATAATGTTTGAGTCACTATTTGCTGACTTTAATCTTAGATATTAGGGAAGTCCATTTATGAGTGCGAGTGGGACATCACAGTAATAATCTTTGTGTGTTTTAATTAAAAAAATGTAATAGACACGATATCACAATATGCCATAAAAACTATTCTCTTCAGTCGCACTGAAACGATGCTTTTTGATTACTCTAGGTTACTGACAAGCACCTCGTAGCAGGTTTCAATATGTCCTCTCATCTAACCCGTATGCTTTCCCCCTCCTCCCTTTCCTGGCACAAAAACAAAGCGGACTGATTAAGCGATGGTTGAAGAGAGTACATTGCCCTTGGTTGATTGAAAACTTTCTGATTTTCTTTCCCCTGCAACATTTCGCTATTGACTACCTTTGATGAGTGTCCTGTTTTGACATTTGAAAAATTGTTTGATACTCGACAAGCCGCGAGCCGAGTATTGCCTTCGCCACAGAATGAATAGTAGCCATTTCCATGATTGCGACTGCAATTTGGCCAAAAGATTGGGGTCCTTCTCGCTATACATGAATAAGACGGCTTCTCATTTAGCAAGCAATCAGCAAAGAAACTTGGAAATGAGAAACAGCGGAGGAGTGTAAAGTAACGGACTGCCTCGAGTCATTTTCGCTCCTCGCTTGCATCCTCCTCCTTTCGTCAACTGACCTCATCCTCCCTTCACGGTGACTAATCCACACGACCAGTCTGCCAGTGAACGTGTTTGACCACACGGAAACAGTGGATGCAATAATGTCCCCTAACGAGTCGACCTTTGTTTGCAAGCCTCCACAAGCAATCGATTGACGAGCAACGGTTGGTCTGATTCACACGTACCCTTGTAACACGCAATGTAGTGCAGTCTTCGTGTGTCGATGAAGCAATGGATTTGAGCAGAACCATTGCGAAGCTGTCACAAAGCTGGTTATCAGGTAGCTGCTGATACAAGCCCTTGCAACAGATCAGCACATCGGTGCCTGTCAAGGCCTATATCTTAATTATCCATTCCTGCTTTCCAGCAACCATGCATGCTTCTGAATGAGACTCAATGGGGATTTTCCCCTACATGCATGGCTGTGGTGTCGAAAGAGTGATCGTCTGCAATCAAAGACAACACCCACTTGTTATCATGTGAGCATTTATGAGCGCTACAGGGATCACTCCTGCTCGCTTCCGAAGTATTCCTCGTTCTTGTACCACCCCTTCGATCATAGATCTACATTTAGGCTTTACGGGAAACATTTCCCGAGAACGTCAAAGCCGACTCAATGTCTGACAAGCACCTACATTGTGGCAGGTGTTACTTCTAGATGGTGGACTATCAGGCGCCCCTGAGTCAGAATGCCTGTCGGATTCAAGGGAGATGATACCAAGAGGAGGAGATTACTGTATGACTATATCTCCTGTTGTACCTCTGGTCTCTATTCCATCAGTGACCCTCATCACCAGTACGTATCATTGTCAACTCATTGTTTCCAATGACGTGGCATACAATTATTAGTGTGTTATGGTTTATACCAAAAGAGGCGTTTCACTCGTGACGCCTGTCCATGCATAAGCATTGGTGTCCGTTCATACCTATACCGTTACGTACAATCTCACATAACGCAGATCAAATATGTTTTTCTTTATTTTGTGATTAGCCCACACTTCATCTAAGCCGTGTTAGGTGACACACTATTCACAAGTTTACATTTGTTTGTGTATTATTTTGTGTTTTCCTCCGTATTTTCATTGGGAGGATGCACAAGGCATTGATATCATAATTGAAATTTGAGTCAACTTAACTTTATTACAATAGACTGAACTCAAAACAAATCGTGTTTAATCAAAATCTCCAAAGAATTGGAAATTAGAATCAAGAATTTCCTACATTTTCATGAGATTGAAATTACCAGTAATAGCCACAACATTGGACGTCATGAATTTATGAGATAATCATGCCACCGCCTCACAACTTCGTCGTGCACTTGGTCCCAACACAAGATATTTGTTTTTATGAGGTTGATTTAATTATTATCATGTACACTTCAAGACCTCTGTTGAGAAGCAATGAAGATAAATGCATGATGATACACCTTTTTTTTCTACACATTAATATGTCGTTCAGATAATCACGACAATGAGAGCGAGGAGGATAGGCTGTCATCCACGCCAAACAATGACGAACTCAAATACTTTTATTTGACATCGACTTGTGGCCAATATTTACACCGTCTGTGAATTTTGCCCATCTGTTCGTTTTAAATTAGCCCGTTTGTTCAAACTTTTTTTTTAAAATTCTCCCACCCTTTTTATTGATCAGTATGACTCACTGGTAGAAGCGTGTACTGTATATCAATATACAAACATGCTTGGGCTGTTATCATATCGCAGAAACAGCTGGCAAGAAAGTCATCGTCACATAATGTGCCAACTCGGATTCAACCCGGTTATATTTCTTGGAATATTACTTAGGCTGATATGCAATAGCAGGATGGGTTTCTTACGTTGATTAGAGCAGACAAACGAAAAACGGATGCATAGTATTATGACAAGATATAGGGGGTGAAGATGTATTATAATAATGTGTCCATCTAAAAGCGCTTCAAATGTGTTTTCTGCACGTTCCTTGGGTGAGGAACAGCATTGTGTGCGCGTGGCAGAGAGCTGAATCCCGCGACCGCTGGCTACAACAAATACGCTAATGTATTGACACAGCTCGATCGACACACATGGCTGTTGCATGCACGCTTTATGCAACAGACTCACAAAGAAGAAGAAAGGAAGGAAGAAAGGAAGAAAGAAAGAAAGAAAGAAAGAAAGAATTGGAAAAAAGTCCCGGGTCAGTCAAACTTCCCTGAATCCGCCCAGGGCGCGTCGGCTGCGGGGGCGCCGTGTCAATGATGACCTACCGGTATTTCACAAATAATAACTCATTCAGTTTCAAGCTCTCTTTATAGTGTTGTATTTGAGAGGAGACTGATCATTATTCATTGCATAGCTTCCTGCCTGGGTCCTCCTATGAAGTCATTCATAGTGCTTTATAACGTTTTCATTTATTCGTTTATATGGAATCATGGATATCCCATGGTGAAGAAAACAATCTCGTATCATTCGCAAGATAGTTTGAGCAAGGACCGCTTTGTATACTAGTAGACCCCACCCCACACATGTCATGCTGTTAAAGGTTGGATATCCTTTTTGCAAACATCACGAAATTTTGCATGGTTGAAAAATAATGTCTCAAAATGGTGCATGAAATTCTACGGTAATACACCTCGGAGGTTTCGAAAAAGAAATGAAAAAACAAAAAACAAAAACCCAGCAACAAATAACCACATGTCACTAGGGAATACGCTCTCACTATGTACCAGAATAACGGTTTGAATTTTTTTGGGGTCCGAATAAATTCACTTGAAATCTACAATATTGTTTCCCTCTCCATCCCAAAGAAGTTTCCAGTTTTATCATTTTGAGGAAAGGTCTGAATTATACATGTACTGTATTTGTATATATTTCGACCACTTCTGTAGGTTCCTCAATTATTGTATAGTCTTTTCATTGTACAATGTTCTTTTATCTTATTCTCTGTCATCAAAAGGAAGTGAAATATATATGTTTTGTCGAAAAATGAAATAAACTTTGAAATTGAAATTAAATTACTTACCTGTACAATATACAACCTTATGAATGGAATCTGATTTTCAGGGTTGCAATGAAACACACGAAGCATTATTACAGGCCCTACGTTACATCAAGGCTTTTCACTAAGGTTTAGAATTGATCGGAGTATAATATACAATATAGCTTTCCAGAACTGTTTAACAAACTTTGATCTCTACAATACTTTTGTCTATTAACTTGAATTAGGGTTACAGTACCCCGTCTTTAATACCCCTGCATTTCTTTGATATTTAGAGTTGCTTGATTTGTCTATTAAACAGCAGGTACATGTAATTGTTAAGTTTGAATATGCATTTATAATATCGTTTTCATTTTGTTTTATCATAGAAGTATGTACAGTTTAATAATCAACGATCTCTTTGAACTGTTAGATCTAAACAATACTCAATAACTTTGTTCATGCAGTTGACTTTGTGTTGCATTTTGGGCGCAATTCCTAAATGGAAAGGTGCCTTTTCTGATTAGCCATTTGTGCGAAGGTAGAAAAACACTATCTTAGCAATATTTCACCCAAAGCTGGACTATATGACTGCCCTCAACAGCATGTTTACGAGGGGAGCTGTTAACATTGTACGTCATGCTGTAATGCAGTGGTCGTCTTCATTGTGTCGGGATTCACGAGGTCCTTTTCAGACCCGACGGATCGATGGAACACCTTTGTCTATTGATGTGTCGCTGTTAAAAGATAGTTACGTCAACGAGAAAGTTGTTTTGCATGAAATTGCTGAAATCGAAGCAAAGGAATTAGGCAGGTACCAAGCACTACATGGGTCAGTTTAATCGTCAGTTTGTCATCAGACGTCCACACTCCTATGAGAGACTCGAAATAGATGAGCAGAAAAATAAGCTCCTTATTGTACACCAAAAGATTATATTTTATCTTTTTTTCTCAAACCTTGTGTGAAGCAATCAACTTTTGATGTTGAGGAGGAAAACGGCAAAAAGACAGTATCCTGGAAATTTCATATGTTGACCAGAGGTATAAAGAGAGCATCCAGAAAACGTATATAATCCATGACATTCCGCACAGGCAGCTAACCCGGAGTGTTACTAGTTGATTACGCTAATGACGTCACGTCGAGTGAGCATAACGTCTGCTTTTAAAGTGTGTGACGTAAATGACGTGTATTCAAAAGACATGATTTTGTATAACGGTATAAAATTATACGTAGACGCTCTTAATTCTTTTAAGGGGCAGTTTCATTCAACCCATACCGATAGAATTATGAATAATTGGACATTAATGCGGTAGGATTCGCTATTATGCTTTGGATACAATACCTTCCATCTTTAAGGAGAGGATGAAGTCCAAAATTGTTTATTGTCTTATTTCTGCCCTGTTACTAAAACACTGGGTTTTCCTCTGTTAGAGTTTCACCCTAATAGGTTTAGTAACACATGTCCACGCAGCTTGTTAAATTTTCTTCTTGTTTTCTATAACTGTGTCTGAGTATATGCCGAGTATAATTGTTATGAACGCGACGTCGTTCAGTCCTGTCTGTATAGAGGTCTGCACTGCGTGTGTAATAAACACAACATTATACTCTAAGGCATCATGATAGTTAACCACACTTCGAAAGACACTGATTCTTCGATTGTGATGTCATCGAATAACTCATGAGGTTGGCGTCATATGGCAGAAGAAAAGACAAAACAACTAAGGGTATCCCTTTGAACATTAATATCACCAATATAATACCAATCACAAAATATGAATTGAACTTGCCGTACTTGTCGTAAAATTCATTTGGAAAGAAATTTACACTAAAGTCGAATATTCCAGCTGTCCATTGTCCCAGACACTATGCACGTGACTTCTCCTCATGTCTGTTACTCGCCATCCAGGTGAATAGATTTGTCATTATGGCTGGGTAATGGTGAGGTCACAGTTTCTTGCTTTTATTCGTCGTCTATTCTCACACATTCACTGCAAAAAGTCCGGTGTTGAATATGAAACACCGAGCTTGTGTTAAAATTCTGGTGCTCATTTATGGAGTTAGATTAACACCTCCGGATGTCCTTTCAAAGTATGAAATTGGTTTTTTTTTTATAGTTTCTTAGTTACTGTTCTTCTTGTTGATTTTGAACTTCAACAAGACGATCAAGAATTTTCCGATAAAGTACTTGATTTTTGAAGAAAAAAAAAAAAGGTGTGAACACATTTACACCACAGCAACACCAGTTGGTGTGGTCTCCTATTGACCGGTGTTGTATCATTGATATTAACACCAGCAATATCAAATCAGCACCATGCAGTGTCATTGTTGAATTTAATGCCAGCGCAGTGTCAAAAATATTACCAGCTACAGTGTCAAATTAACACCACGAAGTGCCAGATGAACATTTTTCAACACCATCACAACATACTTTCTAGACCTGTGGGTGTGGTCCTCTCTTGCATGGCACTTGATCGATGTTAGATCTAACACCCATGGTGTTGAATCTAACACCATTTTTTTTCAGTGTTCAAGACAAAGTCGCAATGATGTCAGGTTCTTTAAACCAAACGCAATCTAAAAACTGATAATGTTGATTGAATGCGAAACTAATGCTGATACTTGATATTTAGCGATTTTGTTTCTTCATAACCGACATTTCTGATACAAAACTCTTAAGATTTTCATCTTAAAGCATTATTGTAAATAAAATCCACTTGCGTGTATGATTTAAAAATTCAATATGTGAATCTTACAATATTTTCATATCTGTTTTTGACCTGTCTGTTTGCCTTTTGTAGTGATGCAGTTGGGACACTCTTCTTTAGTGTTACAGACACTTACAGAAAAAACAGGCGCTCACATTGTTTGGCTGCACAGAAACGTCGACATCCTAGATTTGTGAGTGTGTGTGTGTGTGTGTGTGTGTGTGTGTGTGTGTGTGTGTGTGTGTGTGTGTGGAGGGGAGGGGGTAGATAAGGACGTTGAACCACCAAAGTTTGCCGACAACGTACTTTTTAGGACAAGGTTAAGTTGAGTGAAAGAGGATAAAGAAGCTGAGAGGAAATTAATGACATCTCTATCCGCTTCAAGCAAAACATCTCTATGCACTGTTGGCAAAGCTCCGTTGATGTTGCGATCAATGGTTTCTTTTCTCTATCCTATACTTCTTGACCAAAGAGTGTGACCCTACTTGGAACACACTTCAAAGATTAAGAACCTCAACATAATAGGATGCCTGAAGGATTAGTTTCTAATCGCCTCAGGAGGGATTAATGAAGGATTACTGTGGGTCCCGTTACTCTCTTGACTTTGACTTTGGGCGACTGAAGAATTACTGTACTTGCCGTTGTCGGTTGAATTAGTTGAGCATAAGGATGTAATCCCATCCTATTGTGTTCGAATCAATTTCTGCAAAAGGACAGCTCTCCTACCTCCTGCATACTCCTTTTCTTGAGAAGACCAATGTCATCCATTCATAATTATGAAGTATCAATGGAGAGTCACTGTGAAGAAGTATTAGGTGTACCTCTTGCGAGCAAGCCTATCTATCTAGGAAACCCTCCTATGCAGTAATCTTTTACATTCAAGTTGACGACAGGCTGTTGGTTATGGAGTGACTTGGACCAAGAACGTTTTATGAAGCAGAGCAAGACTTAGGATATTCCATTCACGTAAACATCAAGTATTTCAGTGATATCTCTTTCCAGTCAGTTGTTCTGTAACACAGAATTGAACCTTCTCTGTCTATTTCGATGGAATGTCGATGCTGTACAGGGCATGATGTGACTACCTCAGCTCAAGCTTGCCGAGTGGGAAAGAAGCCAAATCATGTGGTATATGTATCGAGCTGTTAGCTCCTATGCCTGAACAAACACATTTTGTCTCTCCTCTATGAATCAGTGGGGTTTGAAAGGCGAGCGATCTCCTTCGCAGGTATCAAAATTGCTCCCGGGCGTAAGCCAAGCTAGATGCACTTCGATGGCGGATATAGGGCCTACATCTGATGACGGGGAAGACATTGGACGGTGGTACGTGAACGGTTTCCAAGGATATGCGAAGGTTTATTCTCGATAGCAACGCAGTTGCCAAATTCGATCCAGAGTTGTTTCTGTTGGACCTTCAGAAGCACCCCGGTAGGTGCGAAATTTCTATCATGATTTCATTTGCAGGAGCTGAACGTATGCCATCATTATTTATTTTTTTTTATTCGTCTGCAGAGAAAGCCAGCTAGCCTGAAAGCAGTTTGATAGAAGCAGACACTGGATTTTGATATACTGAAAATGTTAGATCTCAATGATCAAATTCTGGTGGAAACCTGTAAAACAGAGAGTATCTTAATCCAACTATGTGCAATTCATGGTGTATGTTCATCAAATTTATTCACAAATGCTGGCAAAAAAGGTAATGTCATACCGTTGAATACAAAGGTTAGCGAATTATCAGAATTGCTTATGGGAACACTCATTTTTTTTCTCATATGAATTGTAGCTGCATGCAGTCACAACATTCTGAAGTATTTGATGAATAATTTCCCACCCCACGGGAGAGAAACCACTTTATTTGCTCTGTTTTCTTGATGGCTGCAGGGACCTACTGCTACTTAAATGAGATTTATTTTGCTGCTATGCAATCCATCAAATGTTGAGTTAAGAACTGCGAATAAACATCGGATATTATAAACCCACTGACTCAGGTACTAAGACATGTAAGAAAGTACATGTATACAAATCAATTTATGAAATGAGTGATTGAACCTTAAAGGACACATTTTTTTTTGTAGCCGTTTCATTTTATTGTCATGTTATCATTGCAAAGCACGAATAGAAATACTATTCTACTTGTTAATCAATGTCACATATATGTATTCGCATAGTTTTCCTCGAAAACAAGAATTAAGCAAACAGATCTTTAGGAGGCGATATTTCTCTTTGTTTTAGGATAATCCTGCATGGTTTGTTTGTTTTTTTGTGTGTGTTTTGTATTGTTTGTGGTTCATGGGAGTTGTATGAGGCCTATCGAGGGTTAGGGTGAAGAGCTGACAAGCTTTCTCAGAAGATGTCAATCTTTTCTTTCACTGGTGCGTTGTCAACCCTGGCGAACCCTGGTGCAAATACGTGGAACGAGGGAGAGCGATAACCCAGTGAATAACCAACCACTTGATGCGGAACAGGACGGATATGGGAGGATTTCAGATACTCTCTGCCCTCTCATCGAAAGAAAATTTCCTTAGGTATTTACTACAGTTGTACTAAAGAGCCAGGACATTATACGAGATGATTTCGAAAGGTGAAGTATGAATTAATGATAGCCAACGTTAGGATATATGGGCGAGCCTGTTTGATTGGCGAACGCGTTCTGCCAAGTTCTCTCCGCATCACCGGTCAAGCGACTCTCTTTTGCCCCCTCCTTCCAATGTTCAAGGAAATGTTGTGAGCCGAGTTTAGCGAATCCCACAGGGCATTTATTGCATGCAGCAGCAAAACCAAAAATCACCTCATGAGAATGTCCGTCGAATGCCCTGTCCTGGCATTCATGGACGATTCATGGTGTCATGGGTCAAACTTCCATATGACGAGTTGGAACACCTCGAGGTCTCCATTTCCCTTTCGAGCTAACTGTCTATCCGTAGTTCTCCTCATCCATTTAGTTCTCTCTATCCATTATATTTCTCTCAATCCACAGTTCTCTCCATCCGTCGTTATCTCCATCCATAGTTCTCTCCGTCCATAGTTCCTCAATTCATAGTTCTCTCCATCCATATTTCTTAGTCTATAGCATAGAAATCGAAGCACTGACGTCATCTCATCTTAGCAGTCATTTTCGAAGCTTGCTTCCATATTCTGTGATTGGCTGATGACAGTTTACACGAACTTTGAATGGCGTAGACATATTATCATGTCTGAATAATGATAATGATTTCAAATTTGCTACCTCTTGGAAGCTATTGAAGTTAATGACAGATGCCTAAGGCACGACCGAGGAAAAAAAAAAGCCACACACAAAATTGATAGAATACATGTACTTACCTTTTCTTTCGCTAGAAGTACACAGTTTGTTAAACCTGTTTCGCGCCAAACACGCGGTTTGCAGAAAGGAGAGCCTTTGCAAATTCCTGGATTTCTTTTACAGTATTCTCGAAAATATCAAGGAGGCGTTTCTACACTGTAATGAGGAGATGAGAGTTGTTAAACTATTATGTACTTGCCACTACATAAAAACAACAAATAAAACATCACAAAACCGAAAACCTTAAGGCATGACAAAGACTTGAATATTCTTGTTGGCTGATGCAAGTCGGCTGCACTCTAACTAAAAGAAAAAGACAACAGGGATAATCCCCGTCATTAAATTTTCATGGATCCATTTTGTTTTTGATTAAAATCAGTCGAATAACATGTATCGGAGAGGGTATTATATCAAATGTCTGAAAAGCATTATGTCCTGATTCTTACGCTCTTAGATTTGATATATTAGGGTTTATGTTATCAGGCAAGCTTTCAATCACGATTCAAGCATACCAGTCATGCTGGTAACTTGTCCAGGCAGGGCACGAAGCGTGATTCAAAGAGACATGAAAGAATATGAAAAATTCCACTTTTGGGACACATCCATTTTCTGTTATAGCAGATACTGTTTTGACGTGTGTTTTCTGCATGGATTACTGTCAATAAAGACTGTATGAAACAATCTGTCGATATATTTTAGTGTATATATGAATGGTCAACGTCAAATGATAATGTTCCTTGCAATGATGATAATTAGGAGATTCTGGAGTGTTGACAAAAAAAAAAAAAAAAAAAACTAAGGGCGACATCCTCTGCAGGGTCATAATGTGGCTGTGAGATCCAGGGACTTCTTTGAAACAAGCAACACATGCGAGAGATTCTGACATTTTATTTTATAAGAACATCACTCTTAATGATTTCAGACTGATTGACGTCAACGTAGTATTGTTTTCAGGGAAGACGGTTTAGTCTTCTCGCTGTGGTTCTACGAATTCGCGTGCGAGTGAATCTACACTGCCCATTGTCATC